>NW_020447364.1:0-190067 GCF_003343035.1 Apteryx rowi | reverse complement strand
GGCTCCCGCAGCCGAATTCACTCCCGGCTCGGTTGTTTATCATGGAAACGCTGTGACAGCACCTGCAGCCGCACTGTGCCCGGGACAGCGCAGGGACTCGGGAGATGGGGGAATGGAACAAGGTAAAAAGGGGATTTATCTGGGTCCGGAGAATTTTTGACCCTGAGTCCCTAAATCTGTGCCCTCAAAATAGAGAACAAGTCAAGCAGCTTCTTTGGCACAAGCCAGCAAGCAGGCATGTGCAAACACACATGCACGCACGCACGTGCACACACACACACACACACACACACACAAAATCTGGCTCTCGGAGCAGGGGTGCTGCAAAAACCATATCTGGCCTCAGCATCTACCCCCATGTTGGCTCCAGCAACTCCCTTCTTCAAAACTTCCATGCCCAGCTCTGTCCAGTGCATTGACATTTTCAAGACATTCAGGGAAGTTCAACACCTTCCACTAAACTAGGCTGACAGGTAATGGAAGATGTGTGCCTAAATCCTCTATGGTGCTCGGAAAGCTCAGTCAAGTGCTGATCAGCCAACACCACATCTAATGTGATCATTCACAGTGGCTAGACTAGTCCCACTGCCAAATTGCAATGTTATGGCATAGAATTTGGCTCCATTTTAAAAGAACAAGCTGTTAGATTTGGGTTATTGTGGCTTCCCTTAAGCACAATGCACTGGGTACAGATGTATTTGATGTAAAAGGATGGCTGCACTTGTTCTCTATCTAGAAAGAAAAACTTTGGGATTATACTGGGAAAAAATAGACACTCTACAATGAATTTTTAAAGTGTTAATATGGCAGGATGCATTACAACCAGATTTTTATAGGGAACTAGAAGTGCTTCTCTTAGTCTCTAGAATGTAGAGGTTTGCTGCCAAAAGGTTGATGGACTTGGCAAGACTGGTGCTGTCATTTTGTGTTATTCTTTAACCATTAAGTGTCAGAGCCCACATTTTAGGAGCAGCAAAAATGTATTATCTATTTTTATGGTGGATTTGAGATCAGAAAAGGTAGCATCCTGCAGCATCCAGCACGGATGTCTTTGCATTGCTGCTGAGCAGGAATATGCTGGAGTTTGCATTTGGAATTGGAGCAGCTGCACTTTTCTGCTTAGAATTTGGAGAGGTCATGGAAAAAGTAGGAGTGTCCCATGCCAGAGCATGCTTTTGCTGTATTGCTGCATTGAATTTCAACAAGATTTGAATTTTGAGACACACTCAGAGCTGCTCCATTTCTCCTGTGTTTATCCAGCTGAATTCAGGAGCAAAATGTTTAGATCAGGAAAGATCTATGTAATAGATTTGGGGTTTTACAACACTAATACACCAGGAGCTACTTTTTTTTTTTTGCTGCAAGATTTTTTGTTCATTTTCTGCTTGCTTTCTCTTCAAGCATTAGAATATGGTGATTTGGGAGCAAAATTTGACTAGTTCCAGAGTGTTTCAAATCTTATTTTCAGATCTTTGTAGCAAAGTGTAGGGACATGAGCCTAAAAAGAGAAGGTAGGTGGGTTTTGTTTTGTTCTGTTTTGTTTTGTTTTTCTGAAGGGAGTGACTGGGAGCATATTTATACACATGCTTGCCCACATTCTGATGCAAGCACACACATGCACAGGCACACACACCAGCACACACACGCTCCTGTAACCTACCTCAAACGCATCCCTTCTGAGCAGCACTTTGCAGTGGCCCTAACACCCGCAGGGTTCTCACCAATACGCGGCAAAAGCTGAGGACAGAAGTAAGTCCACTGCATGTTGCTCTCATCTTGCAGTGTACATGTGTCTCTTGTGCATGAGTTACACTGACGTGCAGCTTTCTGGTGAGCCAGGATCATGTCCTGGAATTGGTTCATGGGGCAACATTTATTGTCACACTTGCCTGTGTTTACTAGTACCTAGGAAATGTGTTTGTGATAACTGCTGATGCTGCCTGTGAAGGGAAAGTATACGCCTGGCATGCCTCAGCAGTAATTACCAGATTCATGTGGGATGGAAGGAACAGCATGTTAGGGGATTGCAACAGTAATAAGACACAGAGCTGATACTGATTCCATTACACTGCAAACGCATGCATATAATAACCACCATTGTAGGAGGAGGAATAGGGATTAAAAAAAATAGCTACAGCTTTTTATTTAGGAACAAAGTCATGATTTCTCAGAATGTCAGAAGTGTTTTATAATCCCTTCAATTAAAAATACAGGATAGAAAAGAATAACTTTTTTTCCCCACCTGTTTTGCTGCCTTTTTATTTGACTTTTTGAATTCAGGAAAATTCTCAGGCTGGGACTTTCTGGGAGCGTCAGGAAATGGAAGGCCAGGAGGTAGGTTGATACTGCAGTCTGTGGTGCTTTGGGAAAACACGGTCTGATCTGTAAGGATTGTGACGGTTTCATTTTTCCCCAATTACTTTGCTGTGTTCCCTCATTCTCCTTTTTGGAGCAAAGTTATGAAGACTTAGTACAGATTCATAAACTTACAGATTCCTAGATAACAAGGCTTAAAAGGACCATTATGGGTCTAGGATCAGGCCATCAGCTGAACTGGAATTAATTCTTGTTTAAAGTAGATCATGCTTCCCTGGGCTGGGGGAGGGGGAGACAATAACATATCCAGGCATATTTTAGTGATTGCCCATGATGAAAATCCACCATAATATTTGGTAAATTGTTCCAATAGCTTATCACCTCCCACTGGTAAAAAAATTGTGCTTTCTCTACAACTCTGCATCTGGCTAGCTTCAGTTTGAATTTTTTATCTGTGTTATATCCTTGTCTGCTTGCTGAAGAGCCCTTAATTATCCCAAATCTCTTTCCCATGGCACACTCACAGACTGCAACCATACAGGTATAAATGAAATACTTGCTTGATACCAGCCCTAACCAACTTCAAATGGTCTGTGTTTGTCCTGTGCTGTTGTAGACACCAGAGCAGCTGCTGGCTCCTGCATGGTCCTAAAGCCATCACATTGTCTGTCTGCTGGAAGGGAAAAAAAATGCCAAACCACTGCATAAAGCATAAGCACATAAAATACAGCACAGATCATTACCCCTACTGCCTAGTGCACATCATGCTGTTGTCCTGTGTGAGTAGGTGTCAAGAAGCAGAGTTAAGGCTAGAAACGTGGAAATCATTTTCTTTCACTGCATTATATCTGCAGATGTATACTAAACTACTTTATATATCTTTATCAGTTTATCTGTATCTATTTCTTTTTATATAAATGAGGAGGGCTGAAACGTACCCACCAGAAGTCTTACAACATGAAGAAAAGAATGAAGCAAGGAACAAAGCAAAAACCTCGGTGAGGTAGGATGCAGGTCAGGACTTAAGCTTTACTCATCATTAGAAACTATTAAGGTAGCCAGGGTGCTGGTGATGGATTAGGAGGGATTTATGCATATGATATAAATAAATGCCAATGTTCATTTTTGGTGAACACCACATGACAACTGATGTGGTGAAAAAATGGATATTTATAGATTTTGGTACTTAGTTTGGTGGTCTCRTGTGTTCCTCACCCTGTGACCCTGAACTACATAATAAGAGGTGCCCACCAAATGTTAGCTTTTAGGGTTGTGATATAATCTTCATTACTATTCAACAGGTACCCTGTATTGCTGCTAAGGGATATTTTTCTCTATGCCCGTGTATGTGTGCCTATTTGTAGCTGAGACATTCTCCTCCCGGGAGTGCATATGTTTTTGGAATCTTTGCTGCACTGTAGAGGAATATTTTTGTGCCTTACTTAAAAGCGATTATTAGGAAAATAAACAGTTTCTAGATTTAACAGTAAGCAGCATGCAAAATAATTGTAATTTGTAATCCAAGGTTTTATCTCAGCCAGCAGCACTGGGAAGTGTGGTGTAAAGGCGAGGGTGAAAGAGGAGAATCTGGCTTTCCCTGGCTCCCCTTGGGAAGGGGAAGGGCAAGGGATGAGTGAGCGCAAGTCAGTGTGAAGGGCAAGGGGGGAAAGAGCTGGCAGGCTCTGCCCACCACTTCCCTGGCGTCCATCCCCGCTCACGAGCGCTGCTCAGCAACACGAAGTGGGTACGACGTATGCCTGAGCAAGGCAGAGGAGAGAGAGGTTTGTGACGAAGTCTCCGTGGAAGGGAGCTGGTGGATGCGCCAGCCTGCGGGCAGAGGGGCCCCCGAGTGTCAGCTCCTTGTGGGTGTGGGGCATCTACTGGGTTGCGATTTGCTGGGAGACAAGATTGGCCTTTGCTATTACCTGCAATGAATTTCCTTGGTTTCCAAATGCGCTCTTGGCTCCATTCCCCCAACCATTCAAACATCTGGAGAGCCATGGGCTACTTCAAGATATTGTTTAACTGACACTTCATGACTTCCTATTATACAAATAAAAGAATTTTATGAACTATGATTTAAAGCTCAGCATTTATAGTAATTCTTCCCTCATGTACTGCTTTCTGCAAGGGCTGAAATCCTGGACAGGGACACACATTGTTGAGACCCGTTATCTAACTTCTAGTTAATTTTTTGTAAAAAGACTTCACTGTGATTTGTTTCAGTGTACCTAGGGTAATCTCTTTTGTAACAAAAGCACAGCAGGATTTTACGCTGGTGGTACAAAACACAGCAGTAAAACTATCGGTTTCTGATGTTTTTTATCATTAATGTGGAGTTCCTGACTTTTTTAAAAGTAAGCATATTTTGTAAGTTACAATACCAGTAAAATTGTTTTCATCAGGAAAGGTGATTCACCAGCTGTCAGTCAAACCACGCTCCAGGTAGCCTGTGCGCTGGGGACACAGACAGGTTCCACGCTGGGTAATTAAGCGTGCACTTTCTTTTAGCTTGAGTCCTTTTTTTTTTTTCTTTCTTGCACAGAAAACCAATTCTCCTCTCCCCTCGTACACACACACCTTTTAGCATAGGGCCCAGCAAAGCACTGTAAGACAATTTAAATTTATGGATGTGTAAGCATTCATGCTATTCAGCAAAGTAGTACATCTGGTCCAAAGTCTTTTGATGTCAGTGGAAGGACTTCTATTGACTCCAGCAGGGTTTGGATCAGATCTTTGAACAAATGTTGTRCTTAAAAGCATGCACTCAGGTCTTATTGAGTTGAGTGGGTTAAATATCTTTGGAAGTGCTTTGTTTCATCATGTCAGTGGGTTCTTTTTCTCTGACAGGAACAGCGAGATGAATCTTCCTGATGATGGATAGTCTGTGATGACATTGCTGAGCATCAGGAACAAAAAAAGGTTGTTTCCATTCTAAAACACCAATGGATTTATTGTTCCTTTCGTTTGAATATCTAGTGTACTTTACCACTACCACTTATAGATGCAACTTTTCAGATTTCTTCATAGTCATAATCTATGTGTTACATACTGTAAACGTTTTTAACTAGAAATGTCCCATCATGCAAACACAAATGCGCACAAATGATTTTAGTCATTCAGAGAGTCTTGTTGAAAATATCAGGTCTTGCTTTATTGAATGCATCTGCTTTAGTAATGGGGTTCATATTTACATAATGCAGTTGATGTATGAGTATGCTGAATGTTCGCTGTTAAACGTGTGGTGGGTTGATGCGAGATGTTTCTTTCTTTATTAACAGTAAAAGAAACATAATGAAATGTCTCCATATCATCATTTTTATGGCAGTAAATTTGAAAGAATCCAAGTCCCAGTGTGCTAATGGCATACCTAACAATATGTGAGGAGCAGAAGCAATGGGTGAAATTCACTCCTGGGCAGAGGGCCAGCTCTGAGTGATTCATCATGAAAGCCCCCAATTAAGACCTCAAAACAGGGCTTAAGTGGAACTTCAGTGCCCTAAGCCTTGAGCTGGCTTTCTGCAAAGGTGGAGGGGAATGTTCCTCCAAATGAATTATTCATAATAAATAATGCATTCTACTAGTTAGCCTCTTTTTCTTGTTTCCTTGAATTTATTTAATTGAAATTACTCACCAAATAATTTCTATGAATAATCATGGCCTGTGGATTATTTCTGAGCAGTGCGTGGTGAGCAGTTCATATTCCACATTCAGAATGAGAGCCATGTCACTGAGTTGTCATTATGTACAGAGGTCACATATTTCTGTTTTTGCTCCATGACAAGTAGAAAAAGCTCTTCAAGTAGAGTTTTTCTGGGCCTGAATATTTCATCATCCTAGTTCAAATTTTCTCCTGTGAATGYTGAATGTTCATTCAGACTACCATATGTTCCCCAAAATTGTTTCCATTAAGTTCATTCCATGAGATGTTTGTGGGCAGTAGCTGACTGAACAAAATCATTTGAGCAATCATTGGCTTTCATGTTTTTCATTTGTTTTCTTACAGAAATGAGATTGTTCTTTATACATGTGTGCAGTATGTGTATATGTCTGCCTGTCAGTCATGGTCCGCTCCTCTCCCAAAATGTTTTTAACCAAATCTGATGGAAGGGGGTAGCCATGAGARATTTCAATTTCCTATTCCTTAGTGAAAGTAAGTGACTGAGAATTGCCTCAGCCAAAAGAAAGGTTGCAGCCTGGGCTCATCCACTGCTATTTATCAGAAAATCCACATCAGAGTTTGGCTCAAAACATGGACTTTGTGTTTCCACTGCTCCCCAGCCACTTGGGAACAGAGATGGGGGAATCTTGCTCTTAAGTATTTGCCTCACTGTGTGCAGATTCCTGCAATACCAAATGAGAATGGATTGGAATAGCTCTATGATTTGAGAATGTTTTCATTTCAGATCACAAACTCACCATTATTTCCAGGGCTATTTCAAGGTCTTGTTTCTGCATGGAATCAGTGTGAATACTTCGTTGTGTCAAGTTAGGTGCAAAAAAAGGTTGCAGGACAGAGACAGTGACTTTTGGTGTCCCAGTTGAAGCTAGTTAATGGCTGCTGAGGACAACAGTTGCTCAACACAGCGCAGGCCAAGAGGTCATCTTGAGTCAATAGTGGAGAAGAAATTATACTGAAAAGGCAAACAGTTTATCTCTGAAATGGGAGTATAAGAAGTTAGAATAAAAAAAGAAAAAGTGATATAGCTTTTAGGAAGAGTTAGTTTCTGTTCTGGTTTTCTGTGTATAGAATAGTTAAGTCTCTGAGAAAATAAGGACTTCTTTTTTTCTGCCTTTGCTAAAGAAAAATCTTTTCTGATTTCCTGCAGTTTATCCCACACCACTTTACCACAAACCTTGCTGCCTCTGAGCAGTAATCATTTACCTGAAAAATACCCCATAATATTTCTCTTTATAGAGGCTGGCCAGTTACAAATAATGACCTTGAAGCAGGATGACATTCAAAGTGTCATGAAAAAGAAATCGATGATACAATTAAAACTTATCAGAATAGTGGTTGCATTAATATTGGGGGGAGAATTGCTTGGAATAAAGAATTCCAGACTCTGGAGAAACCTTAAAATGTATTTAGCATCTGAAGGAGCTCCCAGAGTTGTTATTGCACAAGGCATGATACAAACATGCATAAAATCCTGACCTAGACTTCAGTCACTGACAAATCTTCCTTTGTCTTTATGGGACCAGGATTTCAACTGTGATTTTTCTGGGGATTTTACACCCACCCACCCACAAATCTCAAGTATCTAGTACTTTAGGGTGATATCACTTTAGGCTGAGATTTAGGTGCTCAGATAGAAAAAGGCCATACTGAAAATCTCCTCCTCTGTTGACAGTGGCCAGACTCTGATGGTGCTTAAAATCTCTTGATATCTCCATTTTAAATATTAGAGTTTGTCTGGGTCCAAAGTTGTTTTTCTGGACATCCTCAAAACCATCTTATGTCTTGATAGGCTGACTTCATCCCTAAGCTTTGCTAAATTATTCCTCTGCCTGCGTCACCCGAGGGCTTGATCTTGTCAGCAATTTCAGAATACATCAGCTGGGTCTCATCACAAATGTGGCACATTAGCTGAAAGGACAACAGGAAGGGAAGAGGTTACAATCATACTTCTACTTTATACTGTAGTCACTGTGGTCCAGGATGCTTCAGTCATCTCCCCACCAGCCTGAAGGGATTCGTTCTCTGAAGAGTGCCAAGGAGGTTGGACAGTATTCTGAGGTAGCCAGTGCCAGGGGACACCTGAATCTGCTGCATAGTCAGTGGGTAAGTAAGTGTTCTAACTGCTGTGTGTGAGGGTCTAGTTCCCTTGCTCTTCTTCTTCCTAGTCCATTAAGTGCCACGCAGAATGGAACAGCTTCAGCATGAGAGCATGAGAGTTTGGCCTCAGTCTGAAGTGTGTGCATATATCCCATAGCACTCATGCCATTTCTTGTCATTACATAGCATACAAATTATGAATAACTCCCCATCCTTTATATGCATCTTTTTTACCGTTTAATAGTCTTTTTCCTGCAGAGCAATAAAATCCTTTGCGCAGCAGGAGATTTTGATGTCGTAAACCCAAGATTGCAACTTCATTTCGTGACTGAGCAGCAAGTGAAGCTGGTAGAAGAGGAGGAAAGGACAGCATAGTCATCTTAGGTAATCAGCTCTGGCTTGGAGAGGGCTCTTGAAAATTGTGGGCAAAAACATTTATTTGCCCGCATACTTGCGCCAGAGTATTCTTGCTTTTCCAGCCACTACACCAAATAGCACCTGATCTTTCTACCTAAAAATCCTGTTGTTCTTTTGCATATAGAAGTTGTTTGGATTTATATTTCTAGCTAGTGATACTGGTGTCCTTGGAATAATACAGGGATGGGTTTGTTCCTTTATAGCTGTTTGGCTAGGAATCAGTAGATGGGCCTGATCATCCCAAGCACAAGCATTGTAATACCTTCTGTTGTAGAGCTGTCATGGCTTTCTGAAGCTTGTCTTCCTTGATGACAGCTGGTTGTTTACTTTTGATAATTAGGTTTTTTACTAATATAAATGCCTGTTCTTTTGACAAAATACTTCAACATCAACAGCTAATGGTTCTCATTTTGCGAATCACACATTACGCTCTGAGTATCTGTAGCAGAACAGGGCTTAAAGGCCAATATATTGCACCTACAAATTTCCCCAGAAAACATTGTAGTTGTTGTTATTTTTGCCCTTTTTGTCATTAACTTTTGTATTTAGTATTATTAGTATTTTGGTACTGCAGGAACATCTAATGACCTGAGTCATAGACCAGGACCTCATTGTTCTATTGTTAGCTATCATGTTGCTTATCTGTTTCTTTCTTCTGCTGACTGTGAGTCTATCAGTGAGAAAGTGGTTTTATCATTTTTGTTCAACTCCCTAAAAGCTCTTATAATATGAAGGTTTAGATCTAGAATTATAATTGTGTGGGGTGCTGTACGCACGTACAGAATGATAGCATTTGCCAGGTAGTTTACAATGACATACTGAGAATTTCATTATTTTTTAAACTGAATGTGGAGGTGAAAGATGAACCTCTGAAAGATAGGTGCAATTAGATTGACAACTTGTATGTCAGCTTTCTTTGCTGGTGTCATTTGAAATTGCTGAAATACAGTGTTGCCACTCCCTCCCTCCATCCCCTGAAATGCGGCTTATACTGGAAATGCTGACAAGACCATTATCTTTTGAGATGGCACCATGCACTGCTTTAAATACTGGTTATGAATGTTAATGTGTTATCTGAAAGATATTTCTTCCACATGTAGGCAGCCCAGGATAGAGTCTCGGTAATAAATTTAACGAGTGCAGGAAGACACAGTATGCTTATGTGAGTATTATAATGATTGGCATTTTTGCAAACAGCATATGATAAGTGGTGCAATTTTATTTTCAAAGTTTAATCAATAGAGAGCTCTTTGATATTGCTGTGTACTTTGCAAATATATGCTTCCTTGGGATGACAGCAAAACAACTTTGCTATGGTCGTGTGTTTATGCTGGGGGTTTAATCAGTCTGCTTTAGTGATTTTCATAAATTTTGATGTTTCAAAAAATAAATAGAAGCTATAAAATAACTATGCTTTGGGATTACATTCACCCATCCTGCTGCTAGCCTGGAACATCTGGCTTTACAAAGGGTTAAAAGGATACGAAGTCCGTCATTGTACCAAGCACAAGAGCATGCTCTATGTACTGGTTTATTCCCATGTATTATAAGCTCTTGACAGCTACTGCGTAGGAAATTGAGGAGGGCCTCTGAGGGCTTAAGAAAGACTTTATCAATGCTTTGTGTTACCTTTCAGGAGTGAATTTCTCCTGAGACGAAGGGAGGCAGAAATGCCCTTCACCCCCACTACAGGGAGGACATGGCATTACAGTGCTGCCTCCCAGTAATTTTGATCCTCATGGGTGGCTGGAAGTGGGTGAAGCTACTCTTGCATGGGCATGCACATCCACCGAGTCAGAAATCCCTGGGGTGGTTCCTTCACTTGGTCCTGGGGAATAGTACCAGTGCTTCTTAGGGAGACCCCGAGGGTGCAGAACATCTCTCGCCCTTCTCTGGGGCCTTTCAGAGCACAGCACAGAGGACTTTGAAGAAGTGCCCTGTTGATCTGGGTGAGTTTCCGTTTTGCTGAGAAAACTGTGATATCCTCTGTCATTTTTGTTCTTGGGAAAAAAGCTGAAACTGAACTGAAATTCAGTTGAAAAGTTGAAAGCTGAACTTTGAAAGAACACCTCACAAACATTTGTAGGCTAGCCATGCCCACCAAGAGCTGTGGTGCCAGCACAGCTTGTCCTCCATACTGCAGCAGCCTGCACAAATTCATGCTGGACCCACAAAACAGGCTGCAAGGAAGCCTGCTTGGCACAGAAGGCTGTTAACGATCTATTGAATGTGTCAGTGCAAGGGCACACAGTATGAACTTGGAGATAACCTTTGGCAGGGAACACTTATTCTCTCTGATAAAAATATAGTAACTGGTAGGCATTTGGGAAACAAGGAAGCTGAAGCATTTCAGTTGACTTGACCTGAATTTAATGAACTGCCACTAGCACTCATGCAAAACTTCCAGTGATGTCAGTGGGAGATCAGTGCCTGGCACCACTGCAGGGTACGACCTGGTGGGCATGGGGCTCGATGCTGATCTCAGCGGCAGAAATTCCTCTGGAGGCATAAGGGGTTACACCAGTCAGATATCAGCCTGAGATCAGGGTTTCTGCATGGTGGGCATATAAGATGAGTTGTTATAGGCACCCATGAAGAAACAGGTCTTTGAAAATCTATTATTTGTGACTTTTTCTACTTCCAGCAGGAAGATACTGTTCGAATAGCCAGATACTGCAGTTTCAGTTGTAGTTCCACTTATTCTCATACAGCCAAAGGTTCAAAAGGATGAGCTAAAGAGAACAAAGGGATTTTTCTCCCTTTTTTATATATTTATTGTGAGATATATGGGGGGGCTGTGTGTGTATAAGTGTACACATATGTATGCACATATGTTTATTTAAATAACAGGTACTTTCCTTTGCTTTCCCTAGCCAACATGTATTTCTGTGCTGCCTTTGTAAATGCAGGAATGGCTGATTCTTTTGSATTCTTTGTGCTTCTTTACTTATGCTGAATAGCAGCCGATACTTTAACTGGGCTGACTGAACTGAGTGCATTTGCCTTTGGAATTGGACACTTTGCAGTGAGAAGACAGGGTGCCACAGACTGACTCTTCTGTCTTTATCCTCAATCAAAACTCCATTAAATCAGACCTGTAGTCTGTAGCAAGGGACATTCTCCACTGCATTGTGAAGCATGGGAAAGGCTGGAGACTCATAATTTTTAAGGTTAATTAGATCCTGAAAAGGAGAATTAACTGAAGTTGTTTTCCCTCTTTTTTCCTTTTTTTTTTAAGAGTTTTTATTAATCCCTTCATCTCTGTTGGTGTACTCATATACTCTCCCCTTACGAAAAATACCATGTACTTTTCAGTTTATCAAAAAATATTTTGATAGACAGATTCTACTAATTCTGCTTTTTAAATGAACTAAAATGAACAAAGTGTGGGTACATTGTATTAAAATTTATGCATCAGGTCTTCCTATATATTAATATGAACCAGGTGGTTAATCTTTATTTATGCTTAACTGAGCGCTAGCATTATTCACTGCTTGGGCACTAAATGAGAATTTGATTTTCAGTTGACTGTATCATTTTTGGAAAATAAAAGAAGGAATAGTTTATGGTACTACCATTCAAAAAGTCTTGGGTGGAGGGGGCAATCTAGGCAACTAAGTTTTTCAGTCCTGCTGTGGACTTTACCCTTGATTCAGAAATGTAAATAATATGCTTCTTTTTCACTGTGTTTGGAAGGTTGCCTTTGGCTGTATGAAAACATCCTCCTTGTATCCATATGGAAACAGTGGTCAAGTGACCTGCCCATAGGCCTGTAGAAAGATCACTTCCCTGCACCCAAAGAGGGCTCTCAAAGCATGTCTCCCACTACCAGCACAGCCAGTCCCCTTAGAGGAGACAGTGCAGGGTTTGAGACAATAGATTTAGAAAACTGTTGGATGGAGTTGATCTTGTAATTTCTGTTGCATATATCCCCAAACTTTTTTTTGTATGTGTGACTGAAAATAGAACTATGTATTTTTTGTGCTTATCCTTTCTATGTCAGTATATACGAAGAAGAAGAGCATGTCGTGTAGGTGGAAGACATCATCGTGTTCTTTTACTTAATTTGTAGTTGAATAGATATCGCAGATGAGAGAAGTTGCATTCTTAGTCCTCCCCGCACTTCAAGGTTTCCTTCTGTCATGTTCGCTTCCAGCCTTTGCTCCCACATACCTTTAAACAGTACTGTGTATTCTGTTCTCTAAACCATTATCCATAATCCAGGCATGAGATGGCTTGAGAAAGTTCAAGAAAGGCACTGTAATTTCAGCGATCATATGGCTCTTCTCGTTCTAATAAAGTTCCTTGCTCAGTGTTAGATTAAAGCAGCTTTCTGTGGCTTCTTTACTGTTGCTATACAACACACTCAGTCATCAAAGAGCAATGTTCTGGATGGATCACAGGATTTTCTTCCTGATCTTCTTTTCCTATTCCTCTAAGCTCTTCCTTCTCAGTTCTTGGTTTCAGATTGGTTGTACTGAATGTAAAATGCTTGGCAAGAGCAGGACCAAAGAGAGAGACTAACAAGATACACTTCTGATCAACCATGTTACAAAAAAGATTTAGTCAAACTGGAAGAGGCACAGAGAAAGTACTGCTGTGGGAGTGCAGAAGAGAAATCTGGCTAACTCCTCTGTAAGAACAGTTTGGAGATCCCTGGGTTATCGTAAATAATCGAACTCTGGAACTGGAAGCCGTGGCAGTATAATGTGGTGCTGAAACTACTTGCCCTAGTGTGATGCAGGGGTGAGCGGATGCCTCTACAGTGTTTATGACCCAATGCAAGCTGCACTTCACTTCGTTTCTTTGAAAAGATTGGGGAACCCAGGCTGTTAAAAACCAGAAGATACCAATGCTTCACTTGTTCTGCTCCTACAGCCCTAGTGGCAATGTAATCCACTCTTATGTCCCAACTAACCCCCTGTACTCTCCTGCTAAGGACACACAAAGTCACAAAATGGTGGTTCCCAACTGGGCAATGGCAAGTGAGCGGAAGCTAATATAAGAACGTAGGTTCTCACATTTTTCCCAGATGTTCTTGGGCTATATTTACATGGACACCTTTAGGCTTCAGAGCTAACGACCCATTTGAGATACCCTGTGAATGCCATACAGTCAATCAGGCTTAGCTTCAGAAATTATCTGGACCACTGCTAGAGCCAGGAATTTTGCTTTTCCATTCTAGCCTGCAGTTTACAAACACAGACTTGGTGTGCCAAAGAGGAAGACTGAAAGGCTCCTCTGAGCGCATAGGACTTCAGTACCCCTGTATTGGATAGCGGTCAGCTTTGCTTTGGATCCTTACCAGAGTCAAATGCTTAGTAGCTACAAAGAGCCTACAAATATGGTCAATGCATGGTTCTTTTGCAGCATTTCCTTGACACTTACGCATTTCGCACCAGACGTCATCTAAGATTTCTTCTTAAAGATCGTTTCAACACAACCTCATTTGAAACATCTCCAGGCATCCAGGAACATCTTGAGAGTTTATTGATTTCAGCCAACTCACAACACACTCTCAAAGCTTGGCATTCTCTTTTTCTGTAGCTTTGATATTCTGCTGTGTCAAAGCAAACAGGCATCACTTGACACAAACAGATACAAACAGATAAACTGGAGATACGAAGCAGTGAGCTGTGGGTTTTCACAATGAACTAGTGGCTTTTAATGGAAGCTGGGTCACAGATTCCCCCACTGGCTTTGAAACTGCAAGCAAAACAAACTGCCAAACTTATTTGATATTTAGTATGATACTACTGTTGGTATCAGTGCAGTGCCAATGAACCCTGACTGTGGCCCAAATCTCCATTACTGACATAGTAAAACACAGAAGAAGATGGTCCTTGCCCCAAGTATAGCTATCAAGCAAAACAGAGATTCATTGACACCTCAATGTTAGAACAACCTCCAAAGAGCAAAAAAGACAATCTGCTCTGAAATATATAGTGGTTTTTGATGATGTTGCAAAACAAGTTTTGCAGATTCTGTACAAAAGATGATTGCTTGATAATGAGTCACTTTTATACAGAGAAATTAAAGATGCTTTATGTAATTGCTCAATGTTAAGAGGAAAGCTATATTCACAGAGCTTAGCAAGTTATGCATGTAAACCCATCCTTTCCTGGCATCTCCTGCAAGTAGTATATTACCTTGTTAACAGGCAAAATGCCATCCAAGCAGAAGAGCTCAAGTAGGCAGCCAAAATACCATGTAGATTCATCAAGTGTGTTTGTTGAGGTTAAAGCTCCTGGAAGGCAAAGCAACAAAGGTGCTGTGTCCTGAGCTTCAGGAGCTGCCATGTGCTAATTGGGTAGACTGTGTTTGTCTTAGCTGTGATCAGAGTTAATACCCGAGATCAAAAGTTAGCTCAATGAAGATAAATTTGAAGCATGAGAGAATTCATCGTGTAATTAAGAGTTACTAAAAAAAAATGGAATAAGCAAAGCATTGATGTTATATAGGTGTGTGTAGCAGAGCATAAAGGCTAGATCCTGAGGCAGTCACTGAATCTGAACAGTTTACCATAGAGTTTAAGGAAAATTAAGGGTCCTAAAAGGAGTTTGAAGTTATAGGATATAAATAGCAGAGAAGGGAAGACTCTTCCAGCTAAACTGCATTCTTGCTAGCTATTCTCACTATAATAAAATTCCTCCCTCAACTTCTCTAGTCCCATGGCCCTAGAACACGCTACAGGATTTTCTGATTGCTGCACAATCTTTTCAGATATCCTGAGGGAATTAGCACATCATCATAAGAACATGTAATGACTGTTCTATACTGTGGCAAAACTGCCTCTTGACGGCTGTCTTTTGTGGTGTAGAGGACTCCAGCTGTAACAAAATCAGAGAAATGCCTATCACAGAGGTAGGAGTGGGGAAACACAGTGTTTGGGGTACTCCTCTTCCCCATTAAAGCTTCAGCCACTTACCTCCATCTTGTAGAATTTCTTCATTCAGTAAGACTGAGAACTTATGAATCAAGTAAGATGCTGAAACACCTACACTGCAGTATTTTTGCTTTTGTAGTAGTCAGCAAAATTTTTCTCATCACTTTGGGGTATATGGAAGGCCAAGGCTTTTGAAACRGAGTGCAATCTAACCTGGAAACACGGTGGAGCTTTATTTAAAGCAGGTGTGTATACCCACACACCTCCTACGCTCACAACCTCCTTTTTGCCCTTGTAAAAAACAATGCTTCCCTGGAATTTGTGGCCAGTGTATCCTATTTATGTGTGTCACACATTCAGGACACTAAACTGTGATCTGCAAGATAAGGAGGGAGAGGCCAGAAACTATTGCTTTCCACTGTAGGACAGGCAGGAAGGATCCAAGATGACAAAGAAGTCCTCTTGGAGACACTGGTGAGGTATATGCTGTACAGGTAGTGAATGTCATCCTCTGAAAGGCAGCAGCATGCTTACACTGAGGATGGAACACTCCTTTTAAGGTGGCTAGAGCCAAACCAGGCTCTACCAAGACAGTTATATGGTGTGCGGGTCTTCTGCTACTTCATTAGCCATACTCGGAGTAGCTCTTTCCTCATCCACCAAGCTATCATCTCATCGCAGAAAACTATCGGGTTGGTCAGACATGATTTCCCCTTTGTAAATCCATGCTGAGTACTCCCAATCTCCTTCTTGTCCATAATATGTTTGGAAATTGCTTCTAGGAGGCTTTGTTCTATCACTTTCCTAGGGATTGAGGTGAGGCTGACTGACCTGTAGTCCCCACTCCTCCTTCTTGCCCTTCTTGAAGATATCAGTGACATTTGCTTTCTTCCAGGTCTCAAGAATTTCCCCCAGTCACCATGACCTTTCATATATGATTGAGAGTGGCCTCATGATGACATCAGCCAGCTCCCTTAGGACCGGGGGATACATCCCATCAGGTCCCATAGACTTGTGTAAGCTCAGTTTGCTTAAATGTTCCTTAATTTTATCATCCTAAGGTAAGTCTTCATTGTTCCAGATCTTCCCACTGGTCTCAGGGGGCCTGGGATTCCTGAAAGGAAATCTTACCAGTAAAAACTGAAGGAACGAAAGCATTGAGTACCTCAGCCTTTTCCATGTCCTCAGTCACAAGGTGCCCTGCCCAACACTGCCCAACAGTGGGCCTACATTTTTCCTAGTCTTCCTTTTGCCACTGATAGACCTCCAGAAGCCCGTCTTGTTGCCCTTCATGCCCCTCASCAGATTCAACTCCAGGTGAGTTTTGGCTTTCCTAACCCCATCCCATTTGGACAGCGCCTCTGTATTCCTCCTGAGTTACCTGACCTTCCACTTCTCATATGCTTCCTTTTTATGTTTTGAGTTTTGCCAGGAGCTCCTTGTTCATCTGTGTGGGCCTCCTGCCACCTTTGCTTGATTTTCTGCTTACCGAGATAGACTGTTCTTGAGCTCGGAGGAGGTGATCCTTGAAAATCAGCCAGCCCTCCTGGACCCCTCTTCTCTCTGGGACTTTTTCCCATGGGATTCTTCCAAGCAGGTCCCTGATCAGGCCCAAGTCTGTACTCCTGAAGTCCAGGGCTGTGATCCTGCTATTTGCCATGTTCTCTCCTCTTATGATCCTGAACTCCACCATACCATGGTCACTGCAGCCAAGGCTGCTCCTGACCCTCACGTCCCTGACCAGTTCTTCCTTGTTTGTGTCAGGTCCAGCAGTGTGTCTCCACTTGTCAGTTCCCAGATTACTTGTGTCTGGAAGTTGTCATCAGTGCCCTACAGAAACCTCCTGGATTGCTTGAGCATGCTGTGTTGCCCCTCCAGCAGCTGTCGGAGTGGTTAAAGTCCCGCATGAGGTCCATGGCCTGCAAATGTGAAACTTCTTCCAGTTGTCTGAAGAAGGCCTCATCTACTTCTTCTTCCTGTCAGTCTGTAGCAGACACCCACCACAGTGTCCCCACGTTGGTCTGCCTGCCAGCCCTGACTGGCAAGCTCTGAGCTGGCCTCTCATCCGTGTCCAGGCTCCATGCATCCCCACTGCTCTCTCACATAAGGGGCAATCCCTACTCCTGCCATCCCAGCTTGTCCTTCCTAAAAGGCCTCTGTCCATCCATGGCAGCACTTCAGTCATGTGAGCTATCCCATCACCTCTCTGCGACCCCAGTGAGATCATAGCCCTGCAGCCGCACATGGTCTCGGAGTCCTCCAGCGTGTTGCCTGTGCTGCATGCCCTGATGTTGAGGCACTTGCTGTGAAACTGTTACGAGCCAGCACCAAGGTGTTGCATCCTGCTCAGCTACCCCAGCTCCACCGCAGTAGGGGACTCTCAGCTCAATAAGGACTTTGCAATGTGCCCAGCACTTTCCTAATAACCAGCTTTGCATCGAGGGGCTGACAGCTCTCAGATGGCTCAGAGCCACCTGCATCTGGCACTCCGACTGGAATGTGCTGCTCTCTGACCGCTACATGAGCTGAGCTGCAATTTTGGTGTTTTGTTTTACAGGTGTATCGAGTGCACGGAATTTAACAAAAATGTGACCTGAGCCCTCTGCATAGCACTCATTAGCGGTAGGATCAGCCTTCATTGCTGTGTGGTGCATGCCAGCTAGTTGCTTTCATTGTTCCAGAGCATGGGAATAGCCTCAACATGCTCCCGCTTCCTCTGACATTCCTCGCGTGGCATTTGGAGCCTGCACTCAGCTTCTCCTGACACACTGTCGCTGGTGCTCAGGGCTTCAGGGCATGCGTCCAGGGCTCTGCAGAGTTTTTGGTAGGTTACAGATGATCATATTTATCAGGGAAAAAAAGAAGCCATTGCTTGTTCAGAAGACCATTAGCAGAATCAGTGAAAAGTAAGATTTTTCACTTTTTTCTTTGTGCGCAGACACCTTTTTCATTACTTTTTTTGTCTTGAGGCAAGAGGAGCTTTCCACCATTCTAATAATATAACACTATGGAGCTAGCAGCCTTTCTTTCTCACAGCCCCACAAATGCAGGGCAAACAGGCAGAAAAAGATCCCCAAAGAAAGGAAGTTGCGTTGTTCTGTATCCCTTCCCCCATTTTCTGCTTTTTCTTTTCCTGAGGCCTTTTGCCCTAATACAAATGCAGGTAAAACCCACTGAGTCTCAACCGGCAAAACAGTGAGCGTCAGGGTTAACCTGTGCAAACAGCCTTCAGAAGGTTTTGCTCAGGATGGGCTTAGTCAATATATATCATTTTGCTCTCATTTATCTTTTCCTCTTCTCATAATCCAGACAAGCATTGCATGGTTTCTGCTCCATAGTTTGGGTCAAGAACTCACTGGTTAATAGCCAATTATTTCATACCCTAAGGAACTTTTGGGAAAGAAGCTCCTGGGAAGAGTGTACTTGTTTCAGGAAATTAGAGTAATATTCACTAGGTGAGATGTTTCCCTTTGACCTTGTTCTTAACGCTGTCCCATCCCAGTGCAGGGCTGAATTTGTTGCTATAAAAAGTATGTTTCAGATATGGCATAATAGTTTCCCTAATTTTTTTTTTCCTTCTTCTTCATAAAAAGTGCAGGTTTACTGAGGGCATCTTGGCAAAAATCCAGTTAGGTAATTAAATTCTGCTTACTGAAAATTCCCTTTCTAATATATGTCCCAGAATATGATCTGCTTTTCCTGTGAGCACTTTAAAAGGACTGATCCATTTTAACCTAACAGATACCTGAATTCCAAAGTCTGCTGAAATTATCCTTGGATGCCTAAACCAGAATGTGCAGTTCCACCTAAAGTAGTTAAAGCTATGTTTTTGCATGCTCAATTTTTGTTGTATGATTTTTTGTTTAGACTCAGTTCATGTAAACTCAAATGGTATACAAAATAGATGAGGTTCTGCTGACTTGCAGGARTAAACTTAATGGTTTGCATGGGGAAAGCAAGCACTATTTAAAACCGTATTTTTATTAACATAGGGACTTGGCCATGAATAAATTCAATTTGTGCATCCAGGGCCATTTTGTACATGCAAAAATACAGTCACTAAAAAAAAAAAGATTGAAAGATAATCTGAGGTGTGCAGTATGCACATCCAGAATCCACAGTATAATTTACTGTGATTTATTTTTTTAATTTACTTGTGCTGATTTAATTTATTATTGTTTATTCATTTGATAGATGGCATTTAATTTCAGTATAAGAGCTTCAGGATGAGTGTTTGATCCTAATGGCTGAAATTTATTCCTGGGCAGAGAGCCAATGTACCATAGCCATGTCCCACTTATGCCCTCCAAGCTGTATTTAAGTGGCTTTCTGCTGCCCTTGGGGTATGTTTTACACAGGAAGCTTAAAGCCTAATGCAAACCTACATCTCCCTCGCTGGAGTGAGGGGAAGACTCTCTTCAGCAAGAAAATCAAATAACTAGATTAGTGGCCCTCCACTTGTGCTCAGCAAGAATGGCTCAAAATCCCATTCTACTGGACCTTTGAGGTGAAAGGCAAATTGATAAATTAACAACTGTATTGATTTGGTCTAATATGTCAATAACGCACTTATTATCTGATTAAGCGGAATGGTTATGACTAGTCTAAATGACTAAATATACGTAAGACATCTGCTGCTTGCCTGTCCAGCTGAAAAAAACAAACAAAAAAGCCCCACCCACAACAACCTTCCAGAGACACAAATTAATGCATGTTTTCCTTCCTTATTTTGATCTCTGCAAAAGAAAATTAAAGCAAACAAATAAATGTATTGCCAGGTTACAATTAAATTACCTAAGGATTTATGCAAAACAGGGCTGATGATAGCGTGGAGCTTTACTGCTTTGTTCTATTTATACCTTCATATACATTGACTTGAATTTTGACTTTCCTACTGTTAGTCCATTTTTGTTACCTGCACATGGGTTTTATGTATTTATTTAAAGTTAAACTCTATTTGTTGCATTGTGTTCTTAGAGAAATAGAATCATCTGAGACTTAGAGAAGCATTCTAACAGATTTGAAACTAGTTTATTATTGCCAGTATTCTGCATATTTAGATGTGTGCACATCATGATCAGAAAGATGATGAAACAAATCATTCAATTATTCAAAATAAATAAGTGGTCTGTATGAGAGGCTAATCCTGAGGCAAATTCCTATACTTTACTCTGTGAAACAGGCTGCTTTAAAAACAACCAGGGATTTGGTCCTTAGATTTTATTTTAGGCTGGTTTCTGTACAGGTTTCTTGTTAAAATCTTTATATTAGTGTTGCTTTGGATTTAAGGTGTATCTGCACCACAATAAATAGCTGTTGAAATGAGGCTGTCATCGTGATTGTGTGTGCATGTATTTTGCTCCCCCATTTTGATGAATACAGTCTATACAGGGAGCAGAGGGCTCTGTATCCTTAGAAGATGTAAATTGGCAGCTCCTGTGCTCAAGTGAATTTTTTACTGGCCAAATATCTGACTAGAATGATGTAGGTTTAGAATAGAGCCTCCAAAACTGACAAATAAAATACACATTTATTAGAACCTGATATATGTTTTTGTGGCTTTTTGAGATTCTATTACAGGCTTTAGAGTATATTTGTATTAATAAGATAACAAATACATAATGAATACAGCACTTATCCACCTGAATAACAGTCTTGGAGTTAAAAGAAAAGATTGATAAACAATGCATTCCATTAGTTCTCTCTTTTACAACTAATAAACTTCCAGTTCATTAAGTTATCACATGCAATTCCTCATCTTGCAAATAGAATCCATAATTCAGTTTTTTCCCAGAGCTGCACATTCTTTAAGTCTACAGACTAAATTACCAGAGTACATTTTGTCAGTAAAGCTTCTGTTTTGTGGGGGAATAAGGGGGTAGTTAAGTAAAGTAATATGAAATTCAAGCCATTTTTCGTGTCAGAGGGCATTTATTTGCTTCAGTATTGCTTTTATTCTCTTTGTACGTTCTCTAAACGATCATTACTATGGAAAGCCCACAGTTAATCACTGCAATACATTTCCAGTGTTTCACATTTTATTGCAGACTCTTACTCCTGTGAATCTTTAAAGTTGTCTTGAACAGTAAACTGTCCTTTTGCAAGGAATCACTGACAATCTATTAGTTCAGCTGTGTATGTCCCTGAAAAATAAAACTTTCTTCTATGAGCAGTGGAAAAGCTATAGAGGCAAATGGAAATCACCCATATTTTGCAGCTCCTAAGCCAAAAAACTTGTCACTTCCCAGCCAGAATTGTCCAGGGCAAATGGTGAAACCTTCTGCATATGAAAGTTATATGATGCTATTTTTGCACCCTGTGGGTGCAATGGGACACAGTGGTCTGGGCTCTCCTTAGCTTGTGGTGATTTAAAACCACTTCTACTGTCCAGAAGAGCATGCAACTGAGGAGGGAGGGGAGAAAAAAAAGCAGTCTATCCCTTCCTCTCCCAAACCCAGACATTAGGGGGATGCTCAAATAAGGTTTCCAACAGGTTGTAACTAACCTCCCCCACTAGGAAATTAAGTCCTAGTGGTGATGCTGTATTGGAGGAGGGTTGCTATAACCAGTGGAGCTTGCCCTCTTTCCCTGTCTCCCCCCTTTCAGATTAAAAGCTGTCCATTTTTTTCTTCAGTGGAAATGAGCAGGCATAACTTTCACCAGAGGGAAAAAAGCCTCTCCCAGCGGCCTAGAGGGTTTCAATTTGCTGCAAGCATGCTAGCAATTATCATCACCTATATAACTGAACAGACACTAAGTCAGTGTTCATCTGCTGATTAAAGAAAGGAATGAAAAAAGATTAGCGCTGAACAGGAATATTCAATCCTGGRTACAGTCGGGGTGAATAAAATTTTAACTGGTCCAGATGTGTAGGAAACACTATCACATTGTGTTGTGGTACTCCATTATCGCCTAATACTTCTTCCCACTAAATTTGTAGTTAATAAATACACAGGTGATTGTGGGCAACTGGAGAAATAATAGTGTCATTGGAAAGCACTTCTTTTAATGAAGGGTTCTGAAAAGGTGCAGTGGCAACAATATAATGGAGTTACTGTTTGTGAGGCTGGCAGACTGTGAATTACAATGAAAAGCACCCGAAAGGGGAACAAAAAGTTTCTAACTCATCTTTTCCCAGAGATCACCAGAACAAGTCTATCTTTGATGAAGACGCAATTAGCATATGATCATCTCTGCACCATTCCCTCACTTAAATGGTAGGGTATGCATCTGTTTAGCTGTATTGCCCCTCTCTTGGGCTTATCTCCAGCCAGACTTGAAACCTATCTTGGAACATGTCCTAATTTCACTGTACAGGAACCGTGCTGACTATGTTATTGCTTTAAGCTAACTCGGCTACCTCTGAAGTGCACAGAATTGTGCAGTCACTTCTGTGATGGCACTCTTTACATGCCCGTATTGAAGCATTTATAAAATTTGATTTATCTAGATAGATAGCTAGTGAAATATTCGGTATTCTAATGGAGTTTCTTATACTGTCGCTCTTTACTGTGATTGTAGCATTTATAATTTGATTAGCCATTTACAACTTTAGTACATAATATATGAAAATTGCCAGTAGTTTGAGAGTGTTGGAAATGTTCACAAGGATCAGAAAAGGGGATTGTGAGTTGTAATAGTCCTCTTCTGCTCACAGAAAAATTAGTAAATGATGATAGCTAGATTCTAGCCTCAAAACTTCTAGCAGAGAGTAACTGTACATGCATGACTTGACACCTCCTGAGAGACCCTAGCACTGAATTTATCCAGTATCTTTGGGATCTTGTTTTATGTTAAAAAATACTATTTTACTTAAGCTTGTTGCTTTTTTTTAATCAGGGAAAGTTTTAATGAGAAAGTTTAGCTCATGCATGTCAAGTTTTCTACTAATTAGGTGAAAGTGTTTTTTCATCTGCAAGCAATTTCTGTTATCTGGCACTCCTGAACTATCCATGAATGGTGCTAGGTTGTTTCAGTGTTTTAAATCTATGTCATTGACTACTATAGCATTTACATTCTGTGGAAGTAGTTAAAATAGACATTTAAGAGCTGTGTGTCCTTTCTATAGTTCCAGAATTGTAATATATATGCTCAACCTTTCTGCTATAGCACATATTGTTTCAGTAGCAAGGCAGTTTATGATTCCAACTGATACACGTGAGAACGTAAGTTAGTGGTCTAGACCACCTCTAGTAACTTAAGTGTGTATTTTTCCATGTTGCTGCACAAAAAAACAAAGCTAGTTAAGAGATCAGTATTCATTCCTGACATGCCAGCTGTTTTGACATGCTGGTGGTTTTTATTTTAAAGGCCTATCATGATCATGAGTAGATTTGGTTGTCACTTTTATTTTTTCTCTTTTTTGTTTCTGCCAAGTGAATAAATTGCAGGTCCTGGAGCTGTGCTTGGTAAACTATAATTCTTGGCCATAAGACATATTAGATATGTTTAAACTGAATGATCCACTAGTCTGTGGAGTGGTGGCTTCTTTTATAACTCTCCTGTTCTTATAGAAATTAAACTATTGCTATATATAAAGACAAAGGCATGTTGACCATAGTTTTGTCTTTTCCTAATTCATGTAAGTATGATACTTTTGTGCTGTGCTGTGTGGCTCCACACACCCAGGACCAGCAAGGTCCTGTCATTAATAGTGGTACTTGTTTTCCAATCTATATTTTGAATATTAAAACTCCAGTAATTTCTGGTTATGTTTGTTCTTTTCTCTAAAGCCATTACAAATATGTCATTCACAATCAAACTCATTTTTAAAGCGGTTATTGTTCCTACTAGTGTTTCTTTTTCTATCTGCCCAGAAAATGTTTTTCTTGACCCACACTCTACTCATCCTATCTCTTATTTACTCAGTCACCTTGTAAATGTAGAGCATTACTGTACAGAGCTTTTTCACTGTCTCCATGACTTTGACAATTGCACTTATTGTAAGTTTTCTTCTTTCCTGTCCATCATTCAATCCAGCAATTTAATTTTAATCTGACATTCCCTTGGCTGTGCTCTAAAGCCAGGCATGAAGAACTGAACAAGGATGGGATATATAGGAAAGGGCAGGACAGGACTGATCTATGTAGACTGCAAAGCAGACTCACATCAGGGCGGTCACGGTCTGTAATACTGTATTAAAGAAAAGTCTGTCTAAACATTAAAGAATAAATATACAAGCTCATGACTCCTTCATGTGTAAAACTGGTTTCTATTATAAAAGCAAGGCAACATATTTTAGATTTTTTTTTTTTGACACTCATACACTCATGCTGGTATTAGAATTAAAAAGAACCCCCCACCCTCAAAAAAAAAAAATTAAAAAAAGCCTCTCTGGACTTTACCAGGTTTTCTACAGTGCACTTCTTTATAACTTTGTGTGACAAGCTGTATTTTCATGCATTTAAATATAATATCTGCCTAGATACTGATTTTATTTTCCAGTTTAATTTGTTCTCCAGATTCTCTGGCCTTCAGTCAATGCACTGAATGATTAAATTATTATCCCAATAATGAGATTTGACACAAGCTATGTCATTTACCTGTGTGACCCTCTAAGTAGGTTAATTGGCAACCTTGAATAATTATCAGCCATCTCATCTTGCTGACTGAGAGTCTGACAATAAATGAACCACAAAGATGCTGAAAAAGAAACAGGTTTTGGTTTCAGCTTCTGAATAGTTTAGAATAAGCCTTTTAAGTAGCAGCTTTTTAATAAAATGCAGCATTTTAAAAAATATCATGTTAACACTTTGAGCTTACAAAAATGTAGATGTTTGTTCTTGTGTATCAACACAGCTTCCTAAGGAAAAAAGAAATCTGTGGCATATTATATAAATAGGCCCCAATTCTGTTTGTCGCTTGTATGGATGAATTGTTGCATCCTCAGAGTCCCACTGAAGTAAGTGAAAATTTGAAAACTCCGCGTGATATTTGTGGTGACATTGCCAGAATTACATTTTAAGGCTTTTCTGTGGAACCTTGAAAAACTAGAAATTAACTTTTATTGTTTAATGACAGCTGTAATTCCTCTGTATTCCCATTTCTCCAGGAAACAGAGTTAAGAAAAATAAATATCATGGTACCTGGTGACACTGAGTTGTTTTGTAGATGTCTTACTTTTCTACTTTGTTCATTTTTGGAAGAACAAAATGATATTTCTTTCTGCACTAGAAAGTGAAAGATTGGAACTTGGAGAGGAAATGAAATGGACTCCTTGGGATGAAAAGACAGGGAAAAATATAGGAGATTTAATTTTGTGATCTTTTCACAAATCAGCTTAAAATAGTAGGTTGGAACCCTAGACTTAGTCAGATGTCTCCCAAAGTCATACTCCTGCCCTGGTCAGAAGTACCCCAAAACTTGGAGTAGGAAGAGCAATCAGTTCTTGTTATCAGCAGATAATGCTTGCAGGCTATATCTTCTTCATGAAGATACATGGGTGATCCTCGCTTGCACTTGGTGGCTGGCTGCCCTGATCCTGGCCCGTCTCCCTTGTGGCCTCAGCATAGGCACTGCTAATCAGCCCACACAAATGACTATTAATTGCATAGTAATTTGGGCCAAGTTAGATCTGTTTTTCACTTACCACCTCAAACAAAACATTATCACAGCTCTTTGGAAAGAAAAAGCTAGAGTTCCTGCTCCTTCAGCTTTTATGTATGTAAAAATAACTTTCCCGCTAAGCACACTTTATCCTGAAAAGCAGAGTATATACTTTCTTGTGTCCAGAAAAAGGATTCCTTGAGTAGTGGCCTAATGCAAAGCTGTGCTGATTGTTCATTTGTGTGTCAGGTTTTGGACTGGTCTGATCCGATGCACCAGAGCATCCTGGCTGCAGGGCAATCACTTAACCCTGAGCACATGAGCAGACCCCAGATTTCAAGACAGCAACTCACATGTTAAAATCAAACATATGCTCAAGTGCTTTTCTGGATCATGGCCATATTGAACTATAATGACCTAAATGGAATTACTCCCAGGACAAATTTGCCCTTCCCTTTCCTCCTGCCCACATATACATTTGCACTCCCTCCAGTAACTTACGTCTCTTTCTGTTTCCTAAGTGCTACTTTTATTGAAAACTTTATGGCTGGTTTAATCTCTTCTAACCATGACTTTATTTCCTCTCTTGATTTCCTGTGATTCATCAACAGGGCTTTTTACTCATACCAAAAGGATTTCAATTGTACTGTACAAATTTAATCAAAACTAAATTTTTAAGCCTTACCAAAGAAGCTGTGCTGTCTCCTTGTGCTCCTTCATCTTCCCTCCCCCCCCAAGAAAAGATGAAGAAGGTGCTCAAGATCCATATGTCAGGTGAAATGACTGTCTACAAGTGGCAAAAATAATGAGATCTTTCACCTCTCTGCTTGTAATTTTTTTTTACCAGTATGTGGTCCTGATGTCTAAAATTATAGGCATTTAGAATGTCAGGTAGCAGGAAAAMGAAAAAGAGGTATTATAGTAAAGTAGCAAAGAACTGGTGTCTGGGTGATAGTTATAAGGTCTTTTATTGCTTAAAAATAGCACAGCTTTTTAAATTTGTAATCATACCTGATAGAAAGTAAAGGGCTGCTGATATTTTGCAACTCATTATTCGTTACTTGTTGATTACATAAGTGTTTTTGAATGAAAGAACACTTAAGGTCCTGTCAGAAGCTAAGCTGACATGACTTCTCGCTTTCCTTTTTAATTATGATAGTCAATAGCTCAGTTGTAAAGAATATAATTGCTCTTTGTGACTGTATTAGACATTCATTCTTTTGGGAAAGCTAGCTAAAATTTGAGGGCAGAAAAGTATTTCTGGAAGAAAAAAAACCTAGCAGACAAATCAATAATAAGTGGACTGAACTGAATTTGAGACTTTGGGGTTGGTTAGAAGCCTGTAAGGCCTGTAGTGTTAGGGGTGTCTGTATCAAAACCAATATTACAATAACAAACCTTCTTGCTTTATTAGAAATTTGCCCATGAATTTGTGTGAGCGAATCCATTCTGCAATTATAGGTCTTTTGTTAAGCTAAAGTCTTCTATTTGATATGTGTGACCTGTGTACTGTGGCTCTATATAAATTAACAAAAGGTAGATTGTACATGTTCTCTTTCCAGTGTTCTCTACTAATGACATTTACGAAGGAAATGAAATATCTATGCAAATTCTTCAACACATATATTGTGTACAGCACATGTATATAAATCCACTACAAGCTGTTCACAATTACGTCAAGAATATTCCTTTTATTTTCTGGCTAAAAGCATACGAAAGCATGGATTAATCATCAGAATGTGAAAGCATACATAAAGTATGCATTAACGACCTAATGTTTTGCACTTACACAGTCTCCCATCCAAGATCTTCATATTCTATTCAAGAGTACATTATTTAAACACACCATACATTTGTGAAAGGTAAATATTTATATAGCCACTTTGCAGGTGAAGATGTAGGTTCAAATGCAAATTCTGTCTAAGCTCTGAGTCAGCCATGAGTCTTCTGTCACTGCACTTGGGCAAAAGCACTTGGGCTAATCTGATTTTTAGGGAGGCTCAGCAGAGCTTAACAGCTTAGGCCCAGCGGTGTGGCTCCTGCGCAGAGCCACTCTGTGCTGGGCGGCTGGGAGCATGCCTAACGCGAGCCTGTGTCTGTGTGCACCTGCCTGGTTAGACCTGCCTTAAAGAGCTTTGGAAAATGAGGCTTCTGCCTTGTTCAGCACTGAGAGTTGAAATGCTCCAGTGTTAGTTTGCCGTCAGCTACTCAAATATCCAAACCTGGTCTCCGGAGTAAACCAGTCCCAGGCCTCTCTCTCTTGCAGATTTTAGAATGAAAAACATTGCCAGTGTTTTGAAGAACTGTTTTGCAGAACAAAGCTGCTGCATTCGTAGTGAGTTCATTATGCTAGAAAAGCACATCTATCTCAGCTAACAGGTCCAGACTCCTAAGGCCTCTGATTTTTGCATGTGCTAACTGTCCTCTCTTATCTATCTTGTAAGTTCTCTGTGTGTGGTATTTATGAGGTAATATCCAAGTACGCCGTTTAATCTCTTAGCAGGAAAGAAGCAACCCAGTGAGTTTAGTCAGCAATTCCTTCGCAATATGGCTTTGAAGATCCCATTTTCCATCCCTGATATGACCAAATTATTGCTTCAACAAAACTGGTAGCCTGCAGCACCAACACACACACACACGCACACCCCTAAAGTGATAATAATAGATCATTTTTCACACACACACATCCCCCAATTTTCATTCAGATGACTAGAGATTAGAGAGTCTATTTGATAATATGACTGTGTACAGTTTTTTTGTTTGTTTGTTTGTTTTTGTATACACAAACTGTTTGATGCTTGGTATTGATTACGTCTGSTTCTACAGATATATTCTATATTCTACAGAGATAAGGCATATTTAAGTGTATAAAGTAACAGTATTAAATATTAAGTCTGTGATCCCAATAAAAGTTCTGAATTAATAAATATATCTGCCTTTATTTTTCAGTACATTTTAAAGTCTCAGGGTTAACATCAAAATTTTAGCTGAGTTAGAGGAAAGGAGTTCACCCTTCTGAGTAAAACATTCCCTACAGAATTGGTGAAATTTAAGCTCTAAATTTGTATGCATTGTAAAATATGGTTCACTGCAGCATGATAAAATGTTTAACAAAAAGTAGGTAGAATACACAAGTGCCTGAGAGACTGGAGACCAGTGCAATAATGAGTGCTTGTAATTATGGTTTAGGTAAGTTGTAAAGGTAGACACAAATTAAGTGGTTTATAGATAGATAATAATGAAGTGCAATAATTAAGTATTCATTACAGGTAGAGGTAGTCAGAAGTGTAACGACTGCATCTTTTTCTGATGGATTGCTTTATAAACTTTTCACAGAATATGTGATATTCTTCACAAAGAAAAACTTCATAGGCAATCAGCCTGCTTGCCCTCCAAGAGTAAAGTATGCTTAAGGAAAAGTTCGTTTAGAAGCTAGATTTGGTTCCTGAGTCCCACAAAAGTCCCTGGCAAAATGCTGTCTTGAGCCTTCCAGCCATTTGCTCTGCCCCCCACGAAACTCCTGGTCACTGCCCCTGTGCCATCGCTGCGTTTTGTGGGGCCACTCTTGTGAGCTGGATCGACGGACTGATCCCTGTTAAGAATAACTAGTCAGAAAGATCAGTTAAGACAGTGAAAGTAGATCATTTTATAAAATAAAATAAATCAATTTGCACCATGAAAGGAGCTAATAGAATTTGAAGGCCCATCTCACAGTTTGGGCTTCAAAAAGCAGATCTTAAGAGGTCTGATGCTGTACAGCAGTGATTTCATTAAATATGAAAATGAGCAATTGCCAGCTCGTGTTTGTAGTTAAGGAATCCCTTGGGTTCCTGAGAATGCAAAACAAGCACCTAGCTAGCAAGCTACCTTTGCTATGCTTTACCTGTGTGGGAATAACCTGACTTGAACAGGGCWCTGTCTAGCTTTATATAACAACGGATAAGAGTAGAAAGTAGCTATAATCCTAATGAGTATGTTTTCACTACAGTCAGTTTCTTGTGAAATGAGAACGACAAATGAAGACCAAATTCATGGCACATATAATAACCTGAGAAGTAAATAGTCCCATTAAAATATTTTGCCAGTGTTCATAAACCAATGCATCCCAGAACTCCATCCCTGTCAAGTACATAACTTTTTGTTTCCTTTTAAACACAGAATACAGGTTACTATGGTAATCAAGAGAACACAGAATAAACTCTGATTCATCATAATTGCCACATGCTGGGGGGAGAAACTGAACATCRTCTTTCAGTTTCAAGTTAGGGCTCTGAAAAATATTTTGAGGATATAAAATGATTTGATGATGTCCAAGGAACACAGGGTGAAACATCACAAATATGAAAGTGTTACAGCAATGTGCCCCTTCAAGTAAAGGTATTCTAAGTCTGRAACATTTAAAACTCAAGGTCAGAAACCTTAGACTTTTTGTTCTTTTATTCTATGTAATAAAACATATGGAATTATGACAACAGCAAAGACCACCTTGAGAGAAATTACTATGGGCCACATTGTCATGCATGCACATCTTTATATGGGTGATGGACACTTCAGTTTTGCCTGTTGTGTTTCAGTCCCATTTGCTCTGTATTTTATGTTCAAAGGGCTGAATCACTGACATCTAGTAGCCACTGAGCAGGGACTACTTTAATGCCAGAGTTTAGGAGGTTTTGCCCTTTTGATCAGAAGGACACTCATGGTTTTTGCTTGCACTTAGTTGCACTCACTGTTAGAATTTGCATTACCAAGGCTTAAGAAAGTACTGAAGTAACCTTTATTGCTTTCTCAGGAATCTACACTTTAATTTGTGTAATCAACACACTAGTTTTTGAATATATATATAATTTCACATCACAAAATTAAATGCAATGTTATAGTTATTTCTAGTTATTCCCAGGATTAGTTTCTAGTATAAAGCACAACCTTGATTAATGTAGGACTCCAAGACAGCCTAATTCAGAACTTCCTGATTTAAAGCTACATATAAATGACTTGGAAACACAGAAGGGCCTTCTGAAGCCAACGCAACTGTAGGGACCTAGCAATGAGTTTGTTGTTGTTGTATGGCGTTAAATGGTATACAGTTCCCTTTTAAGATGTTTCAGTTTATTTTAGCCTCAGTGCAACATCATAACTACAAAATATCCAAATGAATTTGAACAGAAGGATCATCTAACAGTTTGTGTACCAACCTTCAGAAGGGTTTAACTCAAATCCCCCAGGGCATCAAGGTCTCCAGCCACATTCATCAGGAAATGAAGAACAGCTTTAAGACACTTGTCTGGTTTTCCCTACTGCATCATTCAATCTAATAAGTAATAGTACCTCTTCTTGTTACCTTTAATAGGTTTTTGAGAGGGATAATAACCTACCTTTTAATTGTAAGACTGTACAGACCTTAGTGAAAGTGATTAAAATAACTTACGGTCCAACATGCTCTGAGCTATGCTCTGAGTCCAGAGTTATGGAGCTCTACACACTCTGGAGTTTTGGAGCTTTACAAAGTTATTATCTAGCAGTTCCCTTTCTACCAGTTTTGTCTATGGTTTGAAGTCTGATCTTCCACCAACATTCATTGTGGTGAGTTCTGGTGAATTTAAGTCATACAAAGATAGTGCAATGTGAAAATCTTCTACAGCCTGATTCAAAAGAGCATGCCAGTGAGTTCAGAAATATGTGAAGTCTTTCCTCAAAAGGCTGAAAAGCAACAGATTCAAGGGCTGGTAAAATCCAGAGCCCATGGCTTTTATCATTTGGTGGTGTTACAGAGGATGTGTCCTTCCCAGCTGAATCTTGCATACCCCTAATAAGCAAATTCTCATCCGGGGTAGCGCTACTTTGATACCAGTGAGAGAACTGCAGGCACTCTCTGACTCTCTCTAATATATATCTAAATATATATCTATATATGAGAGAGAGAGAGAATGTCTTTCACATTTCATGTTATTGGCAGCATTTGCTGAATTTCTTAAGGGCTCCAGTGCAATATAAAAATAAAATTGGAATTTTTTCTTAGAAGACATGCTGTAATTCAAACAAAAATCAGTGCAGCAAAATCCTCTGATTTATGCCTTAGATCAGACCTTGTAATCTAGCGTTATAATCTATGAACCCGTTATTCAGAAGGTAACAAGTATCCCTGCTATTCTGCACATGTCCATTACAAAGTAGCACTTATTTCATAACCTTTAACTAATTGGTGTCACTCTTGTGTCATTCTCTTAACCCATCACTTCTCCCTAACATGGGTGCCTTTTGTCTTTAAAATGCCATATTAAATATCATCAGTGCTTGCAATCTTCTGGACAGAGCATTTAAAATTGAAATAGATGTGGCAAATAGATCTTGACACTAAAATGGAACTTATTCAATGAAAATCCATATGGATGAACAATTAATGCAGTACCAGCTCTTCCTCTCTGACCCAAATGTCATTCTTCATTATGGACTGGTTGACAGGACCGTGACAGAACTGAGCCATACCCTCTAAAAGCACCCAGCCATTCTGATTCCCCTTATTATGGGGGGGGGGGGGGAATACCCAACAAGCCCCCCAAACCTAGTACCCTGCTAATAGATTTCAATAATGGGCTCTGCAATTTATGTGTATGACTAATATCTTCTGTGAAACAATGTAATCAGTCCTGCTAACTGTGGTTCTTAAACTGAAGAAACACATGGATAATAGTTACCTGAAGAGCTGTTAAATCTCTCCGTGTGCTCCACGAGCACTGCTCTGCTACAGGATGAATGTGCTGGATGCCCAGCACAACTCTGTAGCTACATACGTCTGTGCAATGCTGTGGCCGTGTCTTTCTAAGCTCTATTTTGTATGAATATTCACRCCTTAGGGTTTTTATATTCATGGAAATTAAATGTACTAAGAATGTGAACTTGCCCACAAACAAATTATTTACATCTTAGGAAAGAATCTAGCCATTTTTCCTGTGTTATTCCAACATTAGTAAAGCTCAACAATGGTCCTTTGTACCAAACTGTAGACAGAATACACTTAAAATCCTGGACTAAGGTTTAGGTTCAGTTCTTAGCTTTGCTACAGATAGATAGTCTCTGTGAATCTGGCCAACAGATTTGTTCTTCTAACCCTGCTACTCTGAACAGTTATGAGATTTCCCAGCTGTACGAGCAACAGAGACCACATACATAAATGACTGAAAGGCAGTCAGGCACAATGGTAAGTCAGACACAAGGACCATTAACAAAAATCTGGATCGACTGTGCTGTGTTCACGGGCTGCTGTTATTAATTTTTTGTTCTGAATTTATGTTATCCAGTATAAATCACAGGGGAAGAAAATCATAAAGAGTACTCATAAAGAACATTCGATGAGGCAAGTTGGTGCTCTGGTGGGAGATTTCAATAAGAGTGATTTTTTACCAGGGATGAGCTTCAAAGCAAGGTCTGCGCACACTGTTTCAGATGGAGAAACTGACACTTTTTTGGAAAGAACAAAACCTAACAGCTGCTGAGACTTGAGCTCAAGGTGGAATTGCTATGAATGGAGCTAAAGGTAGCCAGACTGAAGTTTTTAAGCAGACCTACTAATCCTTTGTAGGTCTCCATGTCAAAGCAGGCACCAGAATTGGTCCAAGATGAAAATGTTTTAACAATGACTTTCCAAGCAGGAACTTCAGCTTAAAAGTCATAAGCACACACAGATAACTGTGAGGATAAAACACAGATGCTGGTGCATTAGCTCATGGGTTTTAGCCATTCTACACCAAACGCTTCTGTGTTCAGCGTCGAACTTCCCAAGGAAACAGATGAGATGCTGCTGGCCTCTTGCAGCCCCCTGGCACTTATCACCTCCCCCTGCCACTTATCATGCCCCCATTCCAACATATCACCCCCTGGTCATGTATCATCCCCACTGCCACTTATCATGCTCCCCTACATATCACACTCCCTTCCAACATATCACACCCCTGTGTGACATATCAAGGCCCCTGCCACTTATTACACCCCCTGCCACTTATTATGCTCCACCTGCAAATTATTACACCCCCTTTCGACATATCATGACCCTGCCRCTTATAACACCCCCCATCTGACATATTACGCCCTGCTACTTATCGCCTTCTCACCACTTCTCACACATTCTTTTCGACTTGTCACCCCCAGCATGAATCTCTTTCAATGCACACTTGAGCTTTTGCCTGCCTTATGAATCCAAAGCCATGCCTCAAGTTATTGGAAAGGGTTATACAGCCTTGAGCAGGGCTGTTGCACCCATCAGCATTGGCAGTATCCTGGCTCTTATAGGTCACATGTGCACACACACACACACACACCCCTTTCACATCTATCCTTTCTTTTGTCTTCATCTATTCTGTACCAAACGTTTTTAGGTAGCAAAGGAACACTTTTTCTTTCTTTCCACCATTCCGAAGGGCTTTCACCCCGATCAAGCCGCTATTCCTCAGGCCCTCAGTAGGTGCTAGCAATCTGCTGCAGCTGCACACAGCTGTATCCATCGCTCTGAGCCAGCAGAGTTTCCCGGTCTCCGAGAGACTGGAAGCACAAGCAATTCCAGACCACCAGCTCCAGGCCTCTCTTTTCATCTATCAGTGCCCACACCTAAGCATGCTAACAAAGCACCCTTGCTGGTGCAGGGGCTGGCTGGGATATGAGCACGCAGCATGTTTGCTGCTGGGCACTCAATGGCCTGGGACAACCCCAGAGAATCGCACCTTCCCCATGACGTCTGTACTGCAGAGCATGGCAACAGGGCAGCTTGGTGGAGCACTTGGTGTGCTTTAAGCTCACTCCTTAGCAACTCAGTACTGTAGCTGGATGACTACATTTAGGCCAGTTTTCTTTGGCCTGTGCACCAGTCTAATTTTTGTGCCTTGCAAATACACAAAGTATTTAGCCAGGAAAAGCAGAAAAGTGTCCACTTGGATTTTTTTCAGAGCATCTCCCAGCACCAAAACACCTGTGATAAACTGGCTCAAAATACTTAGACAGTTTGAAATGGGCCCTTTTATTCCACTACTAACATTTGCAAAAAGCAACCACCCTCTCTTTGCTTTCCACAGACAAATAGATGTTGTTGTATTTCACATTGTCTTGATCAAGTACTAATGTTAATGCTCTAGAATGTAATTTAAATGCAATTAGGGAGAAATGCTATTAACAATCCTATTAAAAATGACAGACGGTCCAACCTTACGTTACCAATTTTAAAATGCCTAAATCAAAAAAAAAACCAAAGGAAAAAAATAAAAGTGAAAAAATTGTATGCAAATAAATTACATTTTAGCAGTGGAACTAATCATATTTCTATTTAGTTTTCAATATTCATTCACTAAAGATGAATTTCACCCAGAGTGAAATATTATGCAATCACAATGCTTTGTATTAAACTTCAGTGAATAACTTCTTGCTGATTTGTAACAACTGATGCTAATGCGGGGGGGGGGGGGGGGGAGAAAAAAGAACCAGACAGTTTCTGGAGTGGATTGTCTGTAAGGAGAGTTATATTTAATTAATTAGAAGCTCATTTAATACTGTGATCCTATAACATTCTGATAGGATTATAGGGAACATTCCAGTAACAACTCTATTGTGCTTGAAGTAGGAAATAATTAGCTTTCAGTTTGCTTCAGTTTTGACCAAAATCAAGAAAAGCAGTTTTGGTGGAAGGACAATCTGAGTTTCTATTTTGAAATACTGTTATACACTTAGCAAAAACTGAACAAAAGCAGGGAGAGTGGGTTGAGATCCTGAGGCCACTTCAAATTGTGAACAAACAGATTGTTTTGTTTTTGATTCATTCCAGCTTCTTAACCAGAAGATTTAAGCTGGTTGTTTAAAGCACAATCGCATATGCTTACAAAGTGCTAAGCAGCCCCTTTATGGTCCTGAAAAGGTGACTATCATTGCTGGAGGCTCTGAAAGGGGGGCATGGACACAGCCATTTTGCACATTTTCTTTGGCCTGGCTGGCAGGGACAGAGTGCCTTTTTGACTCTGCTTTCTCTTTGCTTTCTGCAAATAGGGCAGAAGCCATCACTGAGCGGGGAAGTTTCCTCCCACCTCGTACCAAGGCAAGCTTCAGACGTGGAGAGCAAGCTAGCTCCAGCCTCGCTCTGCTTCTCTCTTAGGCAAGACCATAGATTAACAGCCAGGATTACATTTAATGAAGGCTGGGCAAGAGATGATTCACCCACCAGAGAGTCTATGTTTTACATGATACCAAGGAAAGGGGTCTATACAAAGAGATTCATTTTATAGTCCACTGTGACATAATTGTAATTTATTTGTCCAGGTCCTTTAAGACAGACAAATGCCTTCCAGAAGTACAGATCTTCAACAACTTTCTTTAATCAGAAAAATGGTAGTTTTTGAAATTGCTACTTATTCCTCTTCTAGAATTAACATATTGTTCATACCCTGAAGGCAAATAAAGGTGTTCCAAAAAACAGTCCTGTACATATTTCCTTAAAGAAACTTTTCTTAGGTACCTGTCTTAGTTTTACTATCATCTGTTGTATCATTTCCAGACAGTTTGGTTGTGGCAGAGCAATGCCCAAGGCGCCCACCGGAGCAGTCTGGTGTCACACGCTTGTCTATGCTCACTGCTGTGGCAGTCTGACGCAGCCCCAGCAGGATTTAGTCTTTCGAGGGCCCTGTCTGAGAAGGGATATTTATGCCCAGAGGAGAGAGGAGGTTGTAGAGGCGAAGGTTTCTAATACAGGGCATTCCTTCACAACACCAAGCTACTTGCACTTCATTTCACTGGATGGGAACATTCCCCTTAAGGCACCTCCACCTGAGGGCAAATCAATATGTTATAACAATGCTGGAATTATTCTTAGCAGCCGGGAGGTCAGGAGGGAGGTTTTCATTTCAGAAAAGGAAATATAATTATACTCTTCAGTGGGCTATTCCTTTAATTTCTTCAAACAGCCTGTGGGTTGTCCCCTGGTGTCAGGATCCTTCAGAGGCCTATGTCTCAGTAAGATCACCTCAATGACATGAGACCTTGTAAGCAACAGTTGCTGCTTTGACCTGAGCAGTCAGCCACGTAGTCAGGATTTTGCAGGTTCTTCTGCTCAGAAGAAGAAATGTGAGATGAAGGCAGGAGGCTCCTTGAAGCAGGCCTATGATTTCTCAGAGAATGTAGACCTGTTTCGCTGAATGCCGAAGGAATCAAACATGAAGAGGCAGCATCTTTGCTCACAGCTTCTGCCTTTTTATACTGGTCTGCCTTGCTGAAAAGTCATCTCATGAGTTCTCTTGCGCTCTGGCTTTTCTCAAGTCTACGCTTCAGAAAAGTAGAGGTGTGGACTCTCGCTTTTCTGTGCTGCCTCTCTGACACACACACAAGCACGTTATCTCCACAACAGCAATATCCTCTGCCTCTCATTAACGGTTGAGTGTGACCCTTCCAGTGGCTTCATTCTGGGCAGGGCAGATGATACCAGTAAGTTACTGTAGCATCTCTTTTCACTTAATAAAGGAGCTTAAATGGACTATGGTGGTTACGCTCTCAAGTTTTAACTCAAAGCTGATGCAATAGTGGTAACAGCAACTGCCCTGGGCCATCTGTTGGAAACAGCTATAATTTGCACTGAAAATAAGTCCCCAAACTTTGGCAGTAAGGATCGTACAACTTTTTTGACCATTATGTGCATACATATTTTGCAGACTGAGCATTTTCTTAAACTGACAGGAATTTCCTGGACGACATTCAGTTTCTTCCCAAAGTTGTTCTTATTTGTTAACATTTAAGCCTTAGCAGCATTTCATTATCAAAATATTGGAAAAGCCAGCTGGTTCATATCCCACACATGAGCAGAGTATGAGACAAAGTTTTTTTTGTTTTGTTTTTAATGAAAAAGTCCTGCACATTTTGATCTGACTTTGGTACAGTAATGGAAGTAAGTAGCTACCTAAGGATTTGTGGAATCATCTAAATAATCTTGAAGGCAATTATCTTCTCATTAATATAATGCTTTTGGTTTATATAGTATTTCTGTGCTATATAATGTTATTAATATAGTGTGCCTGGCTTCACAGGTTGAAGCAGCACATTTTCCCTAATTTTATCTGGTAGTATAATACACTTTTGGTTTCTAAATCTGTGTTTGAAGGAAACACAAGAAGGAGATGTTCCCATTTAATGGCAGGACAGGAAGTAAGGCAAGAAGTGCAGGGTTTAATTAGACACTATTTACATAAGTTATAGTTTCTGACCTGTTATATAGAAGCCTGAGTCTGTTATACAACCCCCCCCCCCCAATCCTGCCTTCTAACTAGCCTAAAATTTTATAACCAGCTGTGGTAGAAATGTATTCTTTTTGGTGGGAGAGAAACAAGAAAATACATCTATATAACTGCTGCCCCACAACACATTGCTTCAGACCATGAGACAGCTATTTATACAATCTCTTCTGAGAACAATACTAAGCGAAAGCACATTTCTGGCAATAATCTCAACTCATCTTCTTCCCTGGCTTTCTCACAGGGTAAAGGAGGAGTCCTGGTGGGATTACAGCTCTGGTTCCACCTCCTAAGTACATGGAACTGCAACGGACACCGTTCATTAAAGTACAGCTCAGCATTCCCAGACACACTTTTCTTCTAACATTGAATGGACAAGACAAAAATCCCTATCTGAAGTAGGAAATGTTGACTTTTTGGTCTAGTGTTTAATCAAGAAGTATCTGATTTTGCAACAAATGTGCTAACTAGTCTCTTTGCTCCACAAGCAGTTCAACTAAATTTAATCACCCTGACTGCCCTGAGTGCTCTTTGCATGACTGGTAGCACAGAAGGAATTGTTTTGCCATCAGTGGATAGTTAAGATTTCTTTTTTATCATTAAAAAAACCCCTCTGCTTTCGCAGTGACACTTCTCTTCCGGACTGGACCAGTGCTGGGCATACTCATAGGCAGCCTGTCTTCGGTTTGCCCTAAAAAGCTCTGCTGGTGTCCCAGATGAGAAGTGAAGAACAGAAACTGAAAAGCAGTACTAAGGGTTGGCTTTAAATAATTACAGAAATTCTCTTACACCTGGCAGAGGCACTTTGCTGGAGTTGCCACCTTCCAAAATTGTTCAGTTCTCACACACATTTTTCCTGAACACTCATTGCAGATGTATTTGTTCCACCTTATAGTGCCAAGTTTGTGTACAATATTAGGGAAAAAAATGGGTAAAGAGCAGAGCAACAAACTAGTAACACAAATGTGTATATGAGCTCAGCGAATACACCCTCCTATAGTTAGCAGTAATCTGTTAATGACTGTCCACCACTTCCTTGGTCCCAGTCCATGAGGCATCCTGTCACTTTCCTCCCTGATAAATATTATTGTGGTTTAATACCAGTGAACAACACGCTCTCCAGCTAGTCTTATTCTAGTCCTTTCAAAAGTGTTGTACAGCCCTAGCCTGGATCTTCACAATCTAACCAATCTATAGTGATTGCAGCTTTTATAAGGGGTGAAGAGAGACCCGCCAGAGTGCACACATTGTCGATAAAGTTGTGCATATTAAAATCTTACAAGAGACATATTTTACTGTGCTCACCAATGGATGAGAGAAAAGCAAAGCCACAGTAAAATGTTTTGTTGGCTGGAACATACACTTTTCACCAACCTACCTCTGTGTGTCTCCCTCCTTCCCCTTCCCCTTCCCTGCAGGGAATTTCCCTGGTGTCCTACCATGGCTGAAGGCCTGCAGCTCTTCCTCCAGCTGGTGGCACCAGCTGACAAAGCTTGGACAAGTCCAGTGCTCCTCTGAGAGGGCCGGTCTCTGCTTTCACCCGGCTTGCTCTGGGGCAGCGCTCCCTCCGCTCTGCCCTTTCTTTCCCCTGGCCTTCCAGGGAAGCAGCAATGCTGGTGATGGTCCTTTCTTCCATAGCTCATCAGTCCTTGGGAAATACAGAGAGCCAGATGCCAGGGCTTCTGTAGCACATACGTACAAGGCAGGTTTTTCTTTGTAGTGTTACCGGTTGGCAGAGTGAGGCTGGATTAATATTCTTGGCTTGCCCTTGAGTAGAGATGGAATAATTCTTCATAAAATATAATGGATGGGATTTAGTGGATGGTTGAGGGATATCTTAATTAATCTCTCTGCCAATTAAAAGATGGCATTTCTAATTAAGATGACCCCAAAGCAATTATTCAGATTTGTGTATTTACATTAATTAGACTACCAAAGCATTAAGAGTAGGATTACAACTTTGCAGAAGGCACAAACTCCTTTTTCCAATTTGGAGTACTTCACTACCTAACTTCTAATGAGGGAAGACCTCACAGCAGTTACACTGTTTCCTTCACACCATTTATTTTGTCCCTTAGGACTTCAGCTCTAAAATAAAATTAAGAGGGGGATGTTTGTGTTGCAGTGATGGGGCACAGCTCTCACAGCCTGGATGATGTGGAGGATTGATGATGATAAATATTTCTATTTATTTGTCATATGTGACGTGGAAGCCCCTTCCCAGGAGATAACCGTTTCTTTTCACTCTCACTTTAGTATTCATTAATTCTATTTTGCATAAGCATTTGTGTTTTATTCTTTTCTAGAGCAAATCTAATCTACTCATAAAATACTTAATTAACCTTGGTGATTAATCAGTGGAAGTTAACACCATAAATACTGTTAAAAAAAAAAAAAAACGGCCCATGGGCCATGATTCAGCAAGATATTTAAGCATATGCTGCCAGTAGAACAACTTGGGTGAGTCAAGAAAGGCAAATGGTTCATGATGGGCTTTCTGCAGCTTGTAGTTTGCTGAATTAAGGTCTCAGTGGCCCTAATTTGATGAAATAAGGTTCCAGTGGTCTCAAAGTTTGTTGACAAAAATAATCAAGATCAGCTCTTTCCACAGCACTGTGAATCTGTCATTTCAAAACATTTTGTTGCTTTTATGAGGATGACTATTTCTAATCAGTTAAATTCCTTGAAAACCATTTCAGGGAGGTTTGGAATGGTGTTTATAATTGCTAACTACCATGTGTGATGCTGCAGAATAGAACCATATTCTTTTAAAACTTTTTTGCTTGTCAAATATATATTTTACCTGCTATAAAGCTCTCAGTCTTTTAGCAGAAAGACAGTCAAAACAGTCTGTAACTGAATTACTGAAGGAATGAAAAAATATTGCAGATAATAAGATGCCTTTCTGTAGAACCAAGCAGTAAAGCAGACATCATCATTGGCCATTTAAACAAATTTAAAGAGTGTATTATCACTCTTGAAAAAATGTAGGGTGAAAATCAAGAAGGACTTGGAACTCTGGATATGTCCACTGGCATTTTTGAGCTCAGGAATGCCCATTTTGCATCCTGGGGGGAGGCAGGGAGGTCACATAAACGTATTCTCCTCAAAAAAGTGGAATCTACCTTAGCTGCAGGCTCTACACAAATACCAGCCTGTCTCTGCTTCACACACCTCTGAAAGGCACACATCATACATACAAATGCAAAAGTTTCCCTATCTCTTGCTGCTATTTAACTTTCCTTGTGCAAAATTTAAGCTATGCATACAAAGCCATGTCCACTTTTCAGCTGGCAAACACTAAAATATATTCTCTTTGCTGACTGTCCTATGGCCTGGACTAAAGAGTTGGTTTGAAATAAGGTAAAATAAAAGTAGCTGGAGATTGGAGCAGACTTACTAATAATGTACTCTGAAAAACAGAATCTAAATTTCTTTGCATGTAAATCGTCAGAATTGGACTAGGTTCAAGACATTATTAGACTATGGGTATTATATTGACAGGAGGAGAAAATAATATTTTAGCTAGAAAATGCCTGGGAGGATATGGATATAGTATCTCTTTTAACCCAAACAGTGAAGTCAATATTTGGTCTCTTTTAAAGTATTCTGGTTAAGAGGAAAAAAAAAAAAAAAAAAAAAAAGGTGGAGCCGTTGCATTTCTGCTTATTTATAAGAACGTATAAAATCCTGCTTTCTTGAGCATACAGAGAATCAAATGAGACTGGTTTTTTTTTCTGTTTACAGCGCCAAATTTTGTTCAGCTGCCACCTTAATCCAAAAGTCTACTTTGTGTTTTATCTGTCATCAAGGTCAAACATGGGTGTTTTTCAGGCTATACAAAAACATCTGCTGCCTCAATCTTCCATGTGAGCTGCCTGTCATCTACACAGACACATTCACGCATACCCTTCCCAAAACAGTACAATACACAGAAAAAACCCTGAAGCACAGGATATTCAAATTTCTGTGATGTCCTACAGTTGCCTTTGGCTGTGGAAAGGGTCAAGCGTCTTCTACATATATCTTAAATGAAAATTAAACCCCAGTATTTTGAAAGGTTTAATGCAACCTATAAACATACATCAAACAGGAGAAGGGGGAAGGGATGTCCACTGCAAGTTGGTAAGTTATTCACTAAAACATAGACAGAAGAAACAAAGTATCTTCTGAAGAGTTAGTTTGCCAAATTTGGGTACCAATTTTAATTACTGAAGTGTGAAGAAAAGGGATTTTAGTACTGCTTTAATTGTACATTTCAACCAACCATTCTTAACTGTGGCGTCACTTCTGACATCTCCATAATATGTGAGCATTTGTGTAAGTGTATACACAAACTAGATTTCTTACTGCATCTAGAGAGTGGGAAAAAAAATTCTCTGTTCACATGAAATGCTCAGTTGCATAATGGAAAATGTCACAAACAGCTGGGATTTGTTCTTCAGAAATGTCCCACACTCTATTCAAAGATACTTCACTTCTTTTTCATTTTTCTTATTTTGCACTTCTGTAAGATACCTCCTTTTTTTTTTTTAAAGTTCTGGTGGTACATGCACTTTACCTTCTTTTCTTAGAGGTGAGGCTTCCACCTTGAGCATCTGCGAGTAATGCCAAACACTGAATTATCAAGATTATAAAATATGGGGACAAATTATTTCATAATTTCATTATTTCAGCTGACCAGAGCTAACCTGCCAAGCAAGAAAATGACAGAAGCCATGAAGTGACTGTGTTCCTCCTTGGGTGAAAAAACCATTTTAGTTCAGCAAAATACAGTTGTATATATATTTTTATTCTTTTCGTGAAACTTCTCTTAGTGATAAAGGAAGGTAGAGATAGAGACAGAGACAGAGCTAGAGATAAAAGAGTGTAGAAGCGGTTTGTTACCACTCATTTGCTCATTTGCTCTGCTATGTTGATCTTCCAAGAGAGAACTGAAAAATCAGGTTTGCAGTAATTCAATGTAGAAAAGAATATTGCCTTTATCCCATAGTCAATCCATTTTCCAAAATTAATGCACAGTTACTTTAATTTTAAAACACAGAACACCTTTGACCACATTGAAATCTAGTAAACTTTACCAGTACTTTTCCTACTACTGAAAAGCATGCACAGTATGGGTACAACAACTGTCAACAACCTGATGAAAGAAAGTACAGGGGAGCACCTCATTCTGAACAGAAAACCACCTGGCTAGGCAGCAGGGAGCAAAATACATTCACTGAGATTCTCTTTCTAGTACATCAGTGCAAGTCCTTTGATTTCAGTTCAGTTGTGTCATATTAAATCAGATGAGTCTGTCCAGCTATAGTAAGAGATCGGGGCCCAGCAACTCAGCATCTGGAAAGGTATTACTCAAGTGTCAGCATCCAGAGACAGGAGACAATACAAGTCAAGAGTCAGTTGAAAGACTTGGCACAACATCCAGAGAGTTCAGTTTTAGAGAAGCTAGTGAGCTGCTACAGACATCTTAAAGCAGTTAGTCAAACTGAAATAGAGTTAATTGTTAGCAAATAGCCTTCAAAAGAGTTAATAGTTAGCAATAGTCCTTTGAACAAGAATAAGGCAATCATACACCTAGTACCACCGCCCACATGGAAGAACTTGCTTGTGCAGCGGTTGCTGGGAGGATGCAGTCCCAGATCCAGGAGCCCTGCCATGTTCTGTACAAACACTCCGGCACCGGCATCTAACCCAATCAACTTATTTTTCTCAGACTTTTTCCCATTTGGAGCTGTCTTTGACTTTAGAGGAAAATACAAAGGAGGTAATACCCACCCTTCCCTTCCCYCCCCCCCCCCCCGCCCTTAATGTCATGAGTACTTTCAACAAGCAAAAATATCCAAATTGAATTGCATGGTCCACTCATAGCTAATCACCATAATGGGAACTACAGGTGCATTTGTCATTTTTCTTCAAGTTTGCAGCATGTAAGTATCACTTATATCTATGCTCTTTCACATACCAGCTCTCAAACAACCACTCACCACTGAGATATTCCATTAGTGTCATGCTGGGAATGGAATATGTTTCTGGATTTTATAACTTGACTTTGAACCAGAGCACCATAGCTAGTCCTACTCTCAAGATTACAGTTCATCTCACAGTCAGAAGGAAAAGTAGACGTGATGCATTTCAGCATTTTCTCTGCCTGTGCAGTTAAGCTAGCTGCTGGCTGACACCCACGTGCTTTGATCTGGAGTGCACAGAGGAATAGGCAATACAAACAATAAGACCAGGGCATGAATTGTGACTCAGTTGTTTTTCCCAGCTCCTCTCTTTCATAAAAAGTGAGTAACCTCACACATCCTTGTGAAACAGCTTACTCCCTATCATGGACCTAAGGAAGGAGGTACCCAACTATCTGCCTCTTGGATTTACCTCCTGTCTTCCCGTCTATGTCCTATGGGCTCAAGGACAGCATGACTGAGCAGCAGCCCAAGGAAAGGTAGTTTCCTCTCTCATAAACTCCTTCTTTGCACTGCCAAAAGGGTTATAACAACAGATCCAGAACAAATATCAGATGGTTTTAATAAATATTATTTGAAGACTTATCTGTTCTTATTTGTGGGGGTGGAGAGAAACTGAACACACAGAAGGGCATGATTGGCAATAGCTTCATTTCTAAATTGATCTGCTTCCCTTTCAGAGTTCACCTGGCATTTTCAGAGATTTCAGTGAAGATTAATACTACTAATTTCTGATTAAAAGGGTCAGAGTCAAATCAGAATCTGGATTTCAATGTTATTCATTTTTATATGTGGAAGGTGTTGGATTTGTTATTCATGGTTCTGTGATCAATCTTAGAAGAGAATGACCTTACAGCATTTGATTAATGCTCTGGTTGCTAAACCTTTACAGATCAGCCTTTACCTCCATGCCCTCTGATCACTGAATGATAGAATTTACCCTTTTTTTCATTTTCAGTAGCATCTTATTCCAGGAGTGGGGTAATTAACTTTAAAGGGGCTGTCTGTGGAGAGAGGTGACTGACTGACTGGGGAGAGATTTAGCTGGGATGCAGATGGTGAGAGTGGCAGGGTCACGTAGCTGGGATACAATGAGCTTCTCCTTTATGTGAGAGCAAGGTACTATGTGATATTGCTCATGTTAGCAGAATGTTGCCCATAATAAATCAGAAGGCAGTCTGTTCTTACTAATAACAAGGAGTAAAGACATGTCGAGAGTTTGCGTCAAGTTTATCTGGTCCATCAATGACAGATGTACCGATGAGGGTAAGTCAGGCTATACTACTTACAGCATTCGTTCCAGGTTACTGCAGAAGAACTCCTCGAGGTCACCACTGAGACTGTCTCCCATCCCCTTCACTTGTCCTGTACATTCCTACCAAAGTGGGAATAAAAATCTGTAAAACCCAAAAGGCAGCATTATATATCCACTTTGCATTACTGTAAATCATTATAGAGAATAACAGCAAGGTCAGGTTGGGTCCAGATCAACTCAGAAACCATAGTCAAAATGTATTCTGCAGTAATAAGGAGAGAGAAAGAAAAAGAGACTTCTTGTTAGTTCCCATTTATTTAATGACAACATAAACTCTGAGCTAGCTATTTTGTGTGTTGGAAAGTAATCACGCATGACCAATTTTTGCTCTGGGAAGAATTTTACCTTGTGGCTACATTCTGTTTGAGAGGATTTCAAGGAATACTTTTATCACCTACAGGCTTTTCAGTAGTTTGCACACTTATTGAACAAGTAGGGGAAAAGAGACAACAGACTTCATTAATATATAAATTAACTTTCCAAGAAAGTCAGGATTCATACAGCACATTCAAAGACCATGCAGGCCTTTTCAATATGATGGTATTACATGCTTCCCAGTAATCTATTGAAGAGCTCCCTAAATCCGGAAGACACTTCTGCCTCATAGACACTTCCATTATTAGTTTTCAAACCACCTCACACAGCTAAGTGAAGATGCATCCTGTTACCTTTTGCATATCCCAGAGAAATGGACTGGAATGTCTTAGCCCATGGTACAAGGACTATCAAACACAGAAGCATGGAAAGTCTAGATTTTAGCCAGTTCTTTGAAATCATCCTTTACCCAAAGTCAAGAGCAAATAGCCCTATCTTTGAGGTGGTTTCAAGTACTTTGCATTAAACTAGTCCTAGTTTGATTTTTACACGTATGTTGGATGTCATATTTGCACCTCAATTTTGCAAAGGTGGTCCTATTTGCTTAGCACTGTGCTAGTTATTGAAGTCCATGAGACTCAAAGTACATGCAGCGAAATACTTGCATAAAAGTTTTACAAGCTCAGACTACCTCTGACTGCACAGGCTGTTCAAGCCTGAATAGCAGAGGTGAGGAACTAATCTATTCTCAATTGCAGAGACTGTTCCAAAGACAGTTATGCAACTGATGTAGTATTTCTACATACACTTCAGGGTATGGTCAAGATTCTCCTTTTATTACTCATCAGTATAGAAATTCATGACATACATACTTCTCAATGTAAATAATGGAATTAATTGCCATTCCCAGTATTTACCAAGATCATAATTCATATAAGTATCTTGAAAACTAGTCCAGATTTCCCCACGGTGGCCAAATCTATAGGAAAAGACCCTAATGGTACTCATTTGCTGTTTTATGTTTACTAATTTTCTGTAGTATACATTTGATTCAGTAGATAATTGACATTTCAAAATTAAACTTTCTGTAAGGCAGGAAACAAAACATACCCAGAAACCCATACTTTAGTTTATTCTCAGACATCTCATAAAATTTAGAAAATCTCATATTAATCTCTCATAATTTCTCATTACCTGTGCAGATCAAATTAAGACAGAGTGGGAGTATGGAATACATTATTTGTGGGGCATTGAAGTCTAGGGTGTTACTTTTTAAAAATTAATTTGTAAGAGGCAATTTGTTAATGCAGAACTTTTTCATTATACATTTTAATAGCACTCAGATGACACAATATGTGCTACCTTTTGTGCTTTGAAGCACCAGCCATGTAATACTTAGAATGTGAAAACCATGTTGTAGTGAAAAATGTGTTGATCACAATTACAAAAAGATGACCCAGGATTTTAAATAATACAGCAAGTACCTAGCATTTTTGCAATTACTGAAGATGATTACCAGGCTGGTTCTAAGGAAATACTTTCACTTAAAGTTAGATGCCAATGAAGTAATTTCAGCATTACTTTTCACTCCAATCACCAAAAATATCCTGATATTTGAAATATCTCAAGGTCTACACAAAAAAGAAGTATTTCAAATGTGTGGTACTGAATTGGTGGGAATTTTAAGTGAGAAAACAATAGGTCCAGGTACTACCACTCTATACTAGATACTGTGACTACTATAATACTAATATGTATATCTCAAAGGCTTGTTGAAATTCTGCATATTTAGGCATTTTTTGAAAGATCACTTGAAAGCTAAACTTCTTACTAGAGCTGAAATTTTCATGAAAACTATTTGAAAATGAGCCTTTAAAATGTAAATTATTTCCTGACCCTCTGCTCCCATCCTTTCTCCAGAGCTAAATCAGAAGAAAGGAGGAGCACAAATAAAAAGGGAAAGATGGATGATAAAACTAAAAATAAGTGAAAAAGGTAACTTCATTTTTTTCCCCAAATTACTTATTTGTTTTGCTAAACAGTCATAAGGCATTAAAATAGCGATTTCATTTGAAACCATAAGATTCAAATAACTTTGAATGGCTTATAATAATATGTCCTACATTTTTCATGCAATTGTAGGAAGGGAGCAAGGGAACTGAGAAAAGAGAAAGGGAAGAAGGATGACACTGGTATCCCATGAGTGCTGCTGCTGGGAGTGGTATTTATTGCACCAGTGCTTGCCTTTGCCTTTCCTCCCTAAACATCTCCATGAGCCCTGAAGACCTTCCAGTCCACTCTGCAAGCTGACACTTATTTCAGATTCTTTTAAACCAAAAGAACTGACTGCAATTTCTATTTTAGCTCACCTCCAGTCTCTGCCAAGGGAATGAAAGAAGGAATAGAATGAATCTTCTACATACCAGTGTGAAATTTTATATATATATATATATATATATATATAAAAACCTGAACAATAAACATCTCAAAATCCCTGCTCTGCCAACATGTTCACACATCTTATACTGACTGACATCACCTTTGACAAAAGCCAGTTAGCAGGAAAGGCTTAAAAAACCCTTCTGAATAATATTCCTCACCAGATTTCAGTAAGACAATGCAAAATAAACCACAACAAAGTTCAGGTGAACAGGGCACATATCTCAGTATCAATATTTTCATGTGGCTATAAAAATCCTGTGGGGATGGCCAGCAGATGCACTTCTTTCAGTGGTTTGGAGCGTTCCTTGGGGGAAATTTCATTCTGGCTTTTTTTCTGCTATTTTATGAGACCCAAGAAATTGCTCTGAGGTATTTCCTTTCCCACAGGCAAATGGAAAGCTAAATATTTTACATGAGGATGAGCACAGTCCTCTGATGCTGGTTAATGTACTTTTTTACAATTTAAATGTCACTTATATTACCAGCACAATGGGTCAATTTTGCCCAAGGGGCATTGAAGATGACAGAGTGGTACCAGGGTTAGAAGAGACTCAGAGCGAGGTAAATATGTTGAACAAACGGCAACCAAGGGAATGGCTTCTCAGGAAAAGGTGAACGCATCTCACAGCCTCTTTTAATATTTTAACGTTTAATCTGGGTAAGCAAATGGTAAAACCAGCTATAAATTGTATGACACATGCAGGAACAATGAAAAACAAAGTTTGAAGAAACTGAGCCTCACTAACTACATAAGCAACCCTTTTTCACATCCTCACCCATGCCTGCTAATCTGGTCAGCTGCGTTTCTTTTCCCTTTTATATTTGCAGCCCATACAAGCTGGGGAAGCAAGTGAATGAGAAGCAAGTGAATGAGAAGAGAAGAGTGCTGAAAAAGAAAGTACAAAGGAGAAATAAATATTCCTTCCCTTCCTCCAGAACTGAACTGAAAAAAATCCCTGAGGATTTCTGGAAGGGATTAGATGTATGCAGGTGGTTGGAAGGCATTTCAAGGCCAAAGACACCAGGGAAGATGTGGGTGACCTCTTGGCCCGTTGAGCACTTGAGGGCTGGTAGAGACAGGGAGGGCCCAGTTCAGCCAGTTTGGACCTCATGGTTTCTACCAGATGAGTCTAGGCCTTCACATGCAACTAAGAAGCAGGAGGGACAAAGACTTAGGTATAATCTAGGCTGGCTGAATCTGGATCTAATTCTTCTATATCTACAACACATTGTGTTCTTTGGCTGTCAAGAGACTATTTTGCTTCCTTTGGTGGTGCAATAAATTGGTGTTCCACATCATTCAGCAGACCCAGAGATGCACATATTCCAGGTGAGAAACAGGTGAAAGAAATAGCCACTATTTGCTCTACTTGCCTATTAGAAGATAATACATGTGCTGGGGTGCTGGATTTTAAACTGCCTTCTGATATGTGTTGTTAGTCAATCAAGGAGAATGCAAAGTGGATGTAAAAGACTGTTTCATTCAGCCAGAAGAGTGTAAACTCTATATTCATACACTTTGCTGAATGTAAATGAATATGCAAGGTTCAAAGCAACAGTAAGCTGTTCATGAAATCTTTAGTCTGCACAGATCTAATATTTAGGGTATATAGAAAGGAAATTAGGTCTGGGTAGGGACTCAGCAATTAACAGTCACCTCAAAGCTTGATTTCTGTTTTACTGATTCTTTCCAACCTATACGCAATTAGAGAAGATAATTTGTTTTAAATAAGAGTTTATTTCATTTCAGAGAATTCAATGATACAATAGCCATTGCAAGGAAAGCATAAAAAAAAGTTTCTGGGCTGGAAGGAGATGAATCTAAAGCAATTGCTGCTCCTTTTCCCTCAAGAATGCAATTGTACAAATGTGTGAATCTGTAGAAACATACAGTTTAGGTATGGAGGTGGGAAAGATAATGTTCTTGTCTAGGGAAGTAGATGTGGCATAAATATTTTTCTCATGACTTTACCTATTCCCGTACCATTGATTCATATTTATCCTTTTAAATACATGCATTCTTTGGAAACTCAAGTAAATGGTGCACCTCAATTGCCTTAGGGAAATATTAACTTCTTAGTCTTCATTTTGTATTTTGAAGACGGGAGCCTAGACAGTGCTGTGTTAGCACATTGGTGTTTTAAAATATTCTGCAACCAGAGTCCCTCTTCATGTAAACAGTAACAATAATAATGCTGCATCTTGTTCTTCCAAATTTTCTTCACAAAATGAAGTCAAAATCTTTACTTCCATTTTATAATTTATAATCAGCCAGAGGTGCAGGGAGAGGAAAAACAAAATTTCTGGGCCTGACAACGACATCTCTAGGGAACCTTGGGTGCTTGCTGTCAATGGCCAGCTCTCTGAACTGTTCCAATTGCTGGCAATTTGGTGGCAGACATGGTCCTTCCCCGAAGGCCTTGTGGTTAGATGGTGTAAGCAAGTATCCAGACCCTCTCCATAAACTGCCTCGATAACAGGGGTAAGACAGTCTGTGACCTCAGATCAGTTCTTCATCTGTGAAAGTGGGAATAAACTGCTTGGCCATAGGGGAGCTGTGAGGACGTATTCACTAATGACTGGAGGGGCACTCTGAGGACCTTCTGTGTACTTAGCTAGATGAATAGCAAGTCAGTGGGGCATGGGGAAATGACTGTCACATTTATCTTCTTCACACCAACTGGGAGTCATTACGAGGATCCTAATACACCAAAGGATCCTCTGAACAGAGATGATCCTCATTTGTTTGACTACGCGTACTTACAATGTTGCTTTGTGGTGTAAAGTTACTGGTGCAGAAGGAAGAGTTTGGGCTTAAATTATTTTAGAGACTATTTAAGTGCAAGAGATTAAAGCTGATCTGTTCATTTCCAATATCCTTTCTCACTGTACCACACGGAACCTGTTTTTGTGAGCCAATCATGCTTTTCCTTAAACATATAAAGAAATTATATAAGATAATTACATCTCAGGGCACCTTAATTGTCCCAATTACTTGGCCAGTTTTGACAGTCAGATCTGATTTAGGGAGGGAGGGAAGAGCTCTGTAGACATATGACAACATTTAATGTGGTACTTGGACAATACTCAACGGCACAGATAGATATAATAATCAAAGTATCTGCATTTAGAAGTATACTACATGCAGTATAAAGGCAGGGAGAGAAAAAAAGCCTCAGTGTGTTTTAAAATATTCTTTATCCAGTCAGCCTCCTGCACGAGATATACAGCATTAGCACTAAATCAGTTATAATTAAACTGCATGTAACCAAAATTGGCAAATTCAATTTCCCCCACATTTCATTATAGCTTAGCTGCTATAATGATAAATTGAGTTAAGCTACCTTCCACAATATCTTCCAGGTATAGCCATGTTAAAAGACGAAAGTCAAATATCTGAAATTACAAGTGTAACTCTAGCTTGAATCAAAGAAAAGGTAAAAGTGAAGTAACTTCTCCTCCCTGAAACTTTTGAAAATGAAGCAATTAGCCTCTTCTCTACGAAGGCTCTGGTGTCAGTATGATTTCAAGAACATGATTAAAGTTGAGCACATCCTTAAATACTGTCTTGTAGATGTGCCTTTTTGTACTGAGGTCATGGTTAAGCGTCTAAATATAAATAGAGGCCTTCTACTTTTTCTATCATCTGAAGTGCTGTTACACCTGTAACAAGGTTTTAAAATTCTGCCCAAGTCAGTAAAATGTTATCCTCATCACTAACCTGGCAGTTGCATAAAAGTAATTGGATCAGATATAAAATTGATCCTCTTTCACAGGGTTATACTTTGGGGTAATCAGGGAGGAGGGAACCATAAACTAAAGCAAAACTTTAATCAAAATCCCTGATCCCTCGTCCTCCAAATTAGTTTTTATATATATACACACACACACACACACACACACACACACACATACACATATACACACAACTTTTTACATGTAAGGAAGGAGGAGCTGGTAAAAATATCTATATATCAAATGCATATACTTAAAATAGCTCTGTAAGGTAGAAGTATTCAGTTTCCTCAGTCTAGAGTTCTCAGTAAGAATTAACAAGAAAAAACAGGTTAAATCTGGTAAAAACAAGGAGCAATACTCAGTGTTTCTGAAATGATCAGGGACATATCTATGCTCACATCTCCACAATGAACCACCAGTACTAGGCAGAATCTATAGTCCCTGCTTCTATTAAAAATTTATTCACCATGTGAAATAAAAGTGGTAATACAGCCAAAGGCCTGCCACTGAGCCATTCTTGCCAGTGTACGTGTCATATATCACACTGAGTCCCACTGGCAGGTGAGCTCTTGAAGAAAGGATTCTCTTCATGAAAACACCTTAGATTATTATAAGCCACTCAAGGCAAGCAGTGGGGTCCCTGCCCAATCCTTTTCTCTCTAACAGAATGATTTTCTTGGAAAACAAAAATTATTAAAAACAAGGAACATAACAGTCAGGTTCAAGGTCCAGCTCATTCAGTGTCTTCTGCTCTGATTCTATAGATTAGCCACTTTCTTTACTACAGAGGGATTCGCCATCGAAACTAAGTTGTATTTTCATTAGATAAATCAGTTACAAGTAGATTTGGTCTTTGGTCTTAAAGCTTCTGCTTGATGGAACAAAACTCTTCTGCCTTTTCAAGGGTATTCAAGTGGAATCTGTGTGTAAGTGGGTCCTATCACCTACAAATTCCAGTCTGTTGGATACAATCAGAGACAGATGTAAAAACTGTTATCAGCTGGAGAACTGTGTATTGTGCAAAATTCTTAGGGAGGATGACATATCCTACAGTTTCTCTGGACTCAGGCTACCTGACTACCACAGAAGAGACTGTATCACAAAAAACAACGGCCCTAAGCAGTAACGTAATGCAAGAATGTCCAATAATCCTTGTGCTAGGGACTGCACGCTTGATAAAGCTGAATATCACTGGATGAATCACGTACCTGAAGGATGAGTAAACTCCTGGAAATTCATAGGCTCATGATGTCAGTCTCTCCCCAGGGCTCCCACATCTGAACAGGAGCTGGCAGGTGTGCAGCTTGCTCCCTGGCTCCAGCAGTGGCCCCACAGCCACTTGGGGCCTCTCAGCTTGCTGTCTTCCATGGACAGGAATTCAAGTGACCCATAACCTCCACAGGAATAGCTGTGCCACCAGGAGAACTGCAGTTCAGCTGTTTGAGATCTGTATGTGCTCCAAAAGCCACAGGTCAGTCATACTCCTGGGGATAGAAATGAAATCAGATCCTTGTACCTACTATATTCAAGAATCTTCCATGGTCTTAGTTGGATAATCTAGCCTTAATATCAAGGCTGTCATTACTTAGAAGTGCAAACATTGCATTCTGTTCAAAAAAACCTTTATAATCACTTAGCAGCATTGATCTCATTTCCTGTGGGTCATTAGGATTCACGTCCATCATACCATTGGTGGAGGACAACAGAGCAAATGGAAAACATATGTTCTTTTGCCAGGACAGAAATCCATCCATTTTAATCTTTAATCGAAGATTGAAACCTGCACTATTTAAATCCTGTAGATGTCAGCCAAGCACAGATCTCCTAGAGGATGAAATAGTAGTGCCCAGATACTAATTCTAGTCTTCTGGATGCTCAGTTTGCTTCCTTCTTGGCATTTTAAAATCTCCAAGTACAATATTTTCCCAACATAAAGAAAATCAGTCAAACAAATATAAATAACAAGTGTCCACGGACTGCACTACAATTATAAAACAGTAGAAAGTATCTAGGCTCCTGCTTCTTCATTCCTACCACTTCTCACAGACAGACGACCTTCATGTTCCTAGAGCTCCTTCCATCAGAAGTGATTCATGGCACTCTGCAGAGCTCACTCTGGTGCCTAACTGGGTAATACAACTGAAAGTACATCTGAATGTTGTTGATATTCACAGCCACAGATGCCTGTCACAGAAAGCCCACTGGAAATGGAGAGTTCATGCTAATGAGTTCTTCTGTGCTGTCCCTTAAGGGAACTTTAAGTCTGATTTAAGTGTGCTGTATATTTCTGAGAGAGAATGGATAGCACATGTCCTAATCTCAAGTGTTCAGCTACCTTTGGCCATCAGTTTTCTAATCCACATTAGTTAGTACTTAATACCAGCAACAGTGATTTTTTTTGCATTGATTCATATACAAATAGAGTATGTAATATTCTATGGTACTCAGGACTTCTCAGATAGACTACTAAATTACACCGTCTTTTAACAAATTGATGAGAATGGTGCTGCTTTCATAACTATGTAGTAGAGCACAATTGATCAGGTATCCTTATTACATTCTGCTAACAAGTTTGAAAACCCCAAAGATAATTTCACTGTAATGCTTGCCTTGCATTGGCAAAGTACACATGGAAATTTCATAGCCTTGCTGTTTTTTAATCACTACTAGCAAAATTCATCCTTCTTTAGGGAGCCTAGCAAAAATTTATGGGCCATTCAAGTCTCAGTTAAAAAGGGACTTGAAGAGGGCTGATCAATAAGGTTGAATTTCATTCCAGGTTGCTGTGATTTTGTGGACATCTGTAGAAGTCAAATATGTTGTATAAATAGCAAGTTGTTAGTTTTTAGTATATATTTTAGCATATGGTGCTCCTGAATAGATGATTGCAAATCCCTAGAAGCAAGGTAGGCAGTGCTGAATCCAGCAAATAAAGTACTTTTAAAATAATGCCGGTTTTATTTAGCAAAAAGTAAAATTGTGATTTTAAAATATATTTTCTGTGTCTCTTTTGAACAGTACAGTTCATTTATTAACTATATTTTAAATACAGTTTTCTTACCGCTTCCTTTTTGTTTACTAGCTCTTCCTACCACTGATCCTCGCAAGTGGCTGTAAAAATGAGCTATGCTCTTTACTTAATATTACATATAGAAGTAGAGCATATGCACTGATCATACTCTAACATTACAGTGATTCAAATTCCCAGTCTTTGCTTCACAATCTCCCACTTTCCTCTTGTCTCTGTATGTAAGTGAGGACACACACTTGTAAGGACTGTGATGAAGAATAGTCTCTGCCACATTCCTGTCTTCAGCCAGTTCATGCGGATTTTCCTAACAGAATGGGGTAAGGTCACCTTTCATTGCCCTGATGTCAGGTGGTATTTACACTAATACACAAGGAGACAGAGAAACATTGCAGGAAAAACAGGGAGGTGTATGGAGGGCACACCAGGGACTTCCAGCCTTTCCACAGTGCTTAAGATAATGGTAGGAGCTTTCAGTCAAGGCTGAATTGGACATAAGAAAGGAGTTAAGATTTAACTCGGGGAAGGCACTCTCAGCCTCAGTTAGTGTAGGCCTAACTTCGTTTGTGTTCAAAATTAATTGAAGTTTTCCTGTTGCCTATAGGGAGAGAAGTTAGGATAATACCAAATGAGAACTTGTGAAAAGCTAAGTGTCTCCTCCCAGGCTGGCAACTGTAGGAACAAGAGGAGCTGTTGCCTCCCTTTCGTGAATTAGAAGAATTAAGACATTATTATAGTTTGCTCCTATTACTAAGTTCCCCCACAAATCAAATTATATAGCTGGTCTTTATAGGAAGTTAGAAAGGATTATTCAGGTTTATATTCAATGGAACCTACATTAAACACAGAGGGATATGCAACAAGGCAGCAGACAGAACAGGTAAAACTACTTACAAAAACTTTAGCCAATAAATGTGGGTACTTTGGAAAACTTACCTTTTAAACATCGATTTTACTAATACTACTACTAGTACTACTATTAATTTGTTCTGTGAAAGCAGGTAGGGGTACTGGGCACTTTATGCCAGACATTGGATAAACACACACCAACAAAAGTTACATCTCAGACTTTATCTGCAAGATGAGAGAAAATAGGTAAATATAGTGCAGAAAACAGAAAATCATACTAGTGGTAGGCTAAAAATGATTCATCAAAAATATTTTCAAAGGAAAATTAAGTTTTCTAAAAACATTTTCTTAAATAAAGAGTGTATTTTTCTTAGAAAACAATAGAATTTGAAAGTGGCCTAAAATAAAAAATGGGATCAGAGGCAGCTCAACTACAACCTCCAGAAGGCATCACCTGAGAGGAAGCGATAATTGCCTTGCTCTTGTCAATGTTTTGATAGCATCACCACAGAAGTGCTCCTGAAAGAAGGATCAGAAGAAGCCAGTGCTGCAGCTATAAAGTTTTATGAGTAGTTTCCCTGTTTATGAGGCAACTTATGTAAAGGCACCTATAGGAAAACAAACTTACATCATTGACAAAATAATGCTGCATAGCTGACTGATTTTAAGCGAATGGGTCAACTCACAAAATCACAGAACGGCTGAGGTTGGAAGGACCCTCTGGAAATGGTTTAGTCCAACCTCCTGCTCCAGCAGAGTCAGCTAGAGCAGGTTGCTCAGGGCCATGTCCAGCCAGATTTTGAATATGTGCAAGGATGGAGACTCCACAACCTCTCTGAGCAACCTGCTCCAGTGTTTGACCACCCTCACAGTAGAAGAGCTTTTGTTATGTTGAAATGGAATTTCCTGTATTTCCATTTCTGTCCATTGCCTCTTGTGCTGTCACTGGGTGTCACTGAGAAGAATCTGGCTCCATCTTCTTTATTTCTCCCATCAGATATTTATACACATTGATAAGATTCCCCAGAGCCCTCTCTTCTCCAGGCTAAACAATTCCAGCTCTCTCAGCCTCTCCTCCTATGACTGGTGGATCCCTTAATCATCTTAATGGCTCATTGCTGCTCTGTGGCGTCCACTGTTCAAATTCAAATGCAACCCATTTCCTCTATCATGTTTATCATGTTTTTATTATTCAGTTATTTCTTAGGGTGAACTGAGTTCTCAGTCCTACATTCTCTCACTATACTACAATGTTTAAGCTGCAAATCCACCTACGCCAAAACTCTAACTTAAAATTCATCGCTATAGTGAAGTTCAGCACCAGCATGGCACACACACATACATGCGCACACACATGTGCATCTTTTCCAGTCAACTGCCTACGATATTTCTTTTTTCATCTGGGCTAACTTTATCTGACATGGCTTTTTAAACTGAAATACTGCTTTAGCAAAGCAGCTCACAGTAGGAAGAACTGAATCAAGCAACAAGTGTCTGCGGCTGTCCCTGCTGGCACTTTCTACGCTCACTGCCATCATACTACGTCGACTGTTTTGCCTGTTTTTAATCACGCATTCCCAACTGCACAATTTTGATTGCATCAGGCTCCCTGGTTTCAGGGTCACTGATGAACAAGGCTGAAAATTGTTTTGGCTGCCTCAACACTGGAGGAAGGGCATTTCCCTCCTCTTATTTTAATAGTAATAATATTTAGACTGTACCACAGCAATATTCTGTGGAGATTAAATGTGACTTAGCTGTTATCTTATAGTGATTGCTCATGGTGAGTTTGATCATTTGAGGATGTTGCCTGTTGCTTTTTTTTAAGCATTTAGAATCTCAGAGCGTGACTCCCATGGAGCATAATGCTGGACTGCACAGCCTGAAAAATGTGCAACCAGTTAGGCTAAAATATTGAAGGAAAAGAATTCATTAATATGTCTCATGAGATTTTATGCCCATATGGGCCTGTAGGCTTCCTTCAGAATAGATATTTTGATGAGCTGTCTGTTTTTTCTTTCTTTTAATATCTTTATATTTAATCTTATTGAAACTCAGGCGCTTTCTCCATGGTTAGGAGGAATTTTAACACCTTGCAAATTATGCAATCCACTAGAAACTTTCTTTACTTATACTCCTTTTGCATATGGGTAGCTTGAGGGAGGACGTGTCATTACCTACTAAGTCATTACCTTATGTTTTGAGACCCGTTCAGCTGGGCCTATCTTTTGGTCTCTGCCTCAGCAGGATTAATGCTATCTACCTGTCTTTGTCTGTCTTCTAATCATCACATTAGCAGAGAAGTCTACTCCAGAAATGTCTCTGCTTCCGTGGATTTGGGGAGCAGACTAGTGATGACTGGGTAGTGTTAGGTAAATTAGGAAAAGCATGTCTCCACTTTGTATGATGGCAAAATATTTTACTGTGTACAGTGCAATATCACAACAGCAGCTCTAGTCACAGATTAGAAATCTGCTGTGGGGAATACACTTCAACAAGAGAGCAAAAAACCTTCTTTGTGCCCCAAAAGAGCTTATGATACTAGTATACAGAAGGAAACCACAGATGGATATGGATAGAAGGGAGCACAAGAGTCACCTGTGACTGATTATGATGAATTCCAGTTCTTACCTCAAAGACACTGTTGAAGTCATTTGTCCAGCTGTTTGTATTTCAAGAATAAGCTGGACAAAGTGCTGAGACACAAAATTGAAAGATTTGCGTGTCTGAATTTGTTCTTTCAGTAGAAGGATTTTTATCCTGTTTCAGCAAGGGAACTCTTCTGGTGCATATTGCATATTGATTTAATTTTCTTGATAAAAGAATGCTCATTTGCATTTTTTTGTAAATATGTGCACATATTGGCACAAAATGTGCACATAAACAGATTTTAATGTGCACTTAAATATATTAACTTTAATTCATAATAACACCTAAGCAATTTTAGAAGAAACACAATACAGCTTAATGTTAAACAATTCACTTCACTACAAAAAATAAGGATAAACTACTGAAGAAATAAGCAGAACTAGTCGCTCTTGTATTCTCATTTATCTCCCTAAACTATCTATCTGCAACAGTTTTATTTCTTAATATTCTCATTTTTTCCCCATAAAATGCCCCTAATGCACTGAAACAGTAGATTACCTGAAAATGACTAAGTACCTCAAATTCTATCTCCTCTGTAAGAATACAGAAAGATGGAATGAAATGAACTGCAGGTTGCAAACCTGCAAGAAAAATAAACAACAAATAGGAAAAAAACACCATATGTTAATTATATGTAAATACTCTGACATGGTAGATCTTCCTTCTAGCACCAGTCACTGTTCTGTTTTCTTGCAGATTAGGAAAAATGCATGCCCATACAACAAAGGTCAGACTCCTCCAATCCACTGTAAACATTTCTTCTAAAAATGTGTATTTTCTGGTCATTTTTTTTTTTACCCTATTTTACGCAGTGAATATGTTTTTCTCTGTCTTGTTTTTGTCTATTTTTTTCTCTTCTCTCAGAAACAAATGACAGCAGCATCTGCGTTGTTGCTGAGATATGAAAGTTACCACAAACTGATAAAAAATGGTGATGGCAATGAAGAACAGGTGACATTTTAGTCTAACATTTTAGTGACATTTACTAGCATTTTATCTTAAAAATGTGTTAAATAGGAATTCTTGGTCTAGAGTTGAAGTCTGAACTTATTTATACTGGATTTAACTGAGTATAACTTAACTGAATTTCTGGAGTAAATGATTGTATGACCAGGGCCTAGTCCCTAGGCAACATTTCTCCATCTGTGGCTTGCAACACTTTAGAGGTCACAGAAGAGTTCATAAATGGTTCACAAAGTCCCACTAGCTTTGATTTGCTTGGCACAGCTCAGTTCTTCTACAACTGGATCCAGTAATTTTAATTCATTCTCATCCCTCTGCCCTAGATGAACTGAGTTGCTGCCAGGAATAAAAGGAAGTATACACCTGCAGGAGGTTTCAGAGCTGGAAAGGAGGAGAGGAAGGGAGCGTTATCAGAAGAGACAAGAGCCCACAAATGGGTCATGCTCACAGAAGTTCAAGAAATACTACTCTAAACAACAGAAAATGCTGTGTTTTCTGCTGTGTTAGTGCAAATATTAGTGAAAGGGCTCTCAATCACAGCATCTGTATTCCAAGAAAGCAGATTAATGCTATGACCTGTGACCAGAAATGATACAAAATAACTCTTTGCATCACCCTTCATTCACTCAAACATGCATTACACCAGCCAGCATAGAACAAACCTAAACGGCCTGCTTCGGCTCTAGACAATTCCTGCCCAATGTCATGCTTTCTAAGCACATGGAGAAGCTAAGTAAAGGTTTGATACAAGACTAGATTCTGTGTGTGGCCTAATATAGATTTAGGTAAGATCCTGGGCCTGAAGCAAATCCATAGGCACTGAAGAATGACACTCTCACATGAAAGGACCAGAAGGCAGAAACTGAGTGTTAAGTAGTTTGAAAGATGCACTATGTTCTTCCCACTGGCTTCCTGCAGATTTTCAATCAAGGTCAAGGTCTTGGTCTTAATCTTCCAGGGCTCCATTGCCTTCCCAGCCCCTAGGTTCTCTTCAGGTTCCTGGCAGAACAACACAGCATTACAGCACGGAGAGTACACCCAGCCGGAAAAGAACTTACACGGGAGCAGGATTAAATCTGCAGTGTGAAATCCTCCCTGGAACTTAGCTCCTCACAGATCTTACCATCTTCTGCCTGAACTGCTACACGCATTTCATTGATGCGGCCTTTTCCAAAATAAATGCAATATAGCAGACATATTAACAGCTGCTCTGTCACCAACTACCCCTCCAAAAAATGACAAGGAGAGGGTGTAAAGAGCATATGGTAGATATTATTAATGATGGTAAGCATTTCAAGAAGGAACTCTGTTTTTATTGTAAGGAATGGGGCATAAGAACTCACAAGGAACAGAAACTGTGTTTTCCAGCTGACTCTAGAATATACTTTGTCCTGCCAGAGATCACAATATTTACCTATCTAGGTCTTTGTTGTTCCTATAAGACAGCCATAAAATTACCTCCGCCTGCAGCCACCAGTACCTCCAACATCAGCCCTAGGAAATTAAATTTCATATGCAATACAAATGAAGTATGAATGTTCTGCAGAGCTTGTTACACTGCCCAGTGTATTCTGTGCTCTCATTCAAATCCTTTGGAGAGAAATATCCGGCTAGACAAACCTAGGCTTCTATCCCAGAATGACATATACCTGAGGTTATTTAGATATATCTGAACCACTGAAATCAGGATAGAAACTTGGGGCAGCAAAGCTAAGTATAAATCTAAATCTGAACAAAAATCTTTGCAGAATCAGAGCTCAGGAAAATAGTGAGGGTAACTATAAAGAGGTTACATGAATAATCTTTTACAGTTGGCTGTATTTTTATTTTCCTTCCTACTCTAGCTCAAAACTGATTCTCTGTAGGCTCCACATAGCAAGAGGCCTGCAGAGCAAGCAATCCCGATACCACCTCCACTCCCCTCTAATCTACTTTTATTATAATTAAAGCATAAATCATACAAATTAAATTTTCACAAAAGCTTTTATTATTTTACATTGATTTCCCTTTTTATTCTAACACTACAGATATGTTGTTTCCTAATTCATCACCAGAGAGGTCCTTAAAACGTAGGAAGTGACACAATGTGGTAAATGTAGGAAGGACAAAAGACAAATTTTGGCTGGCTCATATTACTGAGTATTGTTTGATATTCCTCCTGCAATAAGCATGTGGAAGAGAAAGCATAGTTAGGAAAGTGTTTAATATTTTATACCATGCTGCCTACAAAATATTTGATAAAAATTACTGTTAAAACAATAATAGCCAAAGAAAGGTGCCATGGGATAATTTGCAATCATTTGATATTAATATGTTATAAATAGAACATTTCAACCATTAATTTTGAAAATGTTTCAATTAGAAAATTTAATTATTAGCATTAAAAACCAACCCAAACAGAAGAAATTAGGTTTTTTTTTAATTTTCTTTTGAGCAAAGTATTTTTGGAGGGGGGACTTTCAAAGTATTTTTCCCATAATTTTTTGGATCAACCATGGAACTGAAATGTCCATTAACTACACAGCCATGTGCTTTAACTATAAATATCATGCTGTTACCTTGCATTCAAGTTTGTTATTCGCTCTATTTCTTATGCCTTATTCCACTAGAAGTTATTTAAAAGCAATGTTTTTGTTATATATGCGTAGATGTTCAGCAGATTGGAAACCTGATCCCTGACCATGCCTGTCCATGATTACACAGCAGAAATAATTAATTTAACAGTAAGAAAAGACCTCTCAGGTTCCTGCCTGCTGTTTACAGCTATTAAAAGCTTTCTCAGAGATATATTGCTAAACTGCAGAATGAGATATTTCCCTGCTTGAATGGCCACTTCCATACTACAAACCACTCCCTTGTGCACATTCTCTGTAAGAGAAGAATAAGACAAATTCCTGCAAGTTTGCAGCACAGCATTCATATCTATCAGGGCTTGTCACATGGTTCCGAGGAAGGGATCCTTTAAACACCTTGCCTGGGAATCTACCTTTGTACTCTGGGCAAATACGAAGACGCTGTCAAAACCTGCAACACTGTGAAATATTCTCAGGAGCCTCACAAGAGTGTTTTTTTGGGTGCCTTGCATTCCCCAGCTCCGTTGACTGGCTTCATCTCCCACGATGCAATGAAGTCCTGGCAAGGAGACCATGCAGCATCTTCCTGCACCAAGACAGAGGCTGCTGTCCGCAAGAGCTCTGACCGACGGGCCCGACCCGAGGAGCAGGCGCCTGAGGCCCCTCACTGCAGGCACTGCAGCCCTCTCAGCAACAGACTCTGCCAGTTATCCGCCCAACAGTTCTTTTTATTTGTTGTCCTTTTTATTGAAAATTTGAAATATTCTGCAAGAAAAAGAAATAAACCCACCTGACCACTTCTAATTACTACAAATCATTTAGAATCAGCTAAAAAATAGGCTCATGTCCTACTCGCTGCCCTCTGTTGGTGTTATAGCCAGTCACAGTCCCCTCTCACAGTTGAAGGCTTAGTTTGTTTTGTGAAACAGAAGCTTTCTAATTTGTCTTCTCTTAGACATAATTACAACTGCACAAAACAGTAGAGATCATTTTGTCAGGGTTATTACAGTAGTAAGTTGAGAGAGTGCTAGAAGTGACTCTGCATCACAGGCGTAAGAGTCCTATTTACAGGAAACAGCCTCTTTCTACACTCTGATCTAAGATGCTATGAAAGTTTAAATACAGTCAGATTTGTATTCAGGAAACAAAAAGCATTTTTTTTTTTAATCCAACCACACAGCTTAGTCTTCTGAGGCTTAAGTCAAAATTTCTAATTAGCTCTTCTACCTAAAAGTCCACCTTCCGTATATTACCATGAAATAGAAATTAGCCGCGAGGGAGAAGGCTGCTGATAAAGAGCAGAAAATTCAATGATATCTGCTGAGCTGCTAACTGACAGCAGGGCAAAAGGTGAAAACACATCATCTAGAAAAGGAAGTGAATGGCAAAGGGTACCACGGACTAGCTACTGGCTGTGCGAGTGATAGGGTGGCATGAGGTCCCCTGGGCTGATGAGGTTGAGGTGCCAGGGCATGAAGATGGAGAAGTGCTGGCTGCTACGTGGAGGTGCACAGCAATACGACTTGCTCTTCAGCATGATGTGATGATTCGCACATATGCTCTTGGCCAATGATCCATGACTTGGGATGTGCTAGCAGACCTCAGTTGTTTATTTTCCCTTTCTGTTTGAAAGCCTTTGCGCTTGCCTTTAAACAAGTATTTTCCCTGCCCAGTGAGACAGAAGCAAACAGAGCCGGTTGTTAATCGGCTATCTGCACTACCATGGCAATCTCCTTGGAAGATAGCACGGAGGTTCAGCCAGCCCGGCTTTGTCTTGCAGCCAACTCGCTTTTCAAACAGCTTGTCCAGACCCAGCAGCTTTTCCAGCAGCCTGCACGCCACAGAAGGCCACATGATTATTCTGCGAGGGAACGGGAACCTGCCGCGCCAGAATCCTGTCACTTTATTAAGTAAGAGTTTGCGAGGAGGCTGTGTGAATTAATCTGGGAGTCAGATAGCAACCTGACTAAACCACTGAGGAAGAGTCTTATGGTAGTAATGAGTTATTGTGTCCCCTGCTCTGGGGAAAAAGAACACATGTGTCAAGAAGCTATGCCGACTGTGTAAAACGACCTGGACAAATTACTTGCGGATCTATTTTGGAAAGGAGAGGAAAAGAAAGTGCCTGTATTTCTTTTTCCCCAGAGAGCCATTGTCACAGAACAGTGCCTGGGTGTTTATTTTCTACTCAGACGAAAATCTAAAGGTAAAACCAGGCTATTTCGATTGTTTATATCCACTACACAGAGAGTAACAGAATTAGGTAAAAAGGAAAATATTGCCCTTTAGAAATCACTGATCCGATAGAGAGATCTGATTTGCGACTGTGAAAAGTTCAAGCTGTTCTGTTTTGAAAGTGGCAGGCTGACACTGCCAATAGAGATCACATAAAGCCTGCCTAGAGTCTCCGGTGTGTAACTGGGGGAGTAGAAAAATGGATGTACTCTAGCTTGAGTACTTAATGATTATAAATGGAGAGTCTATGGTGCAGCATGTTGATTATTAATATATGTGCCATATTCTCACATTGCACAACTACAACAGCAGTTCACCCAATATCCTAAAGTACAGGAAGGCCACAGTTAGATATTTCAAAATACAACCACTCACAAAAGCCCCCAAAGAGACCTCATAAGAGAGACATTGGCAGAAATCAGCGGGAAATTAGAGTCAAAACCTTTAGAAGGATTTGCCTAATTACTTACATACTTTTGTAAATACAACTACTCTTGTTTTTAGGTACCTAAATACTTGTATGGTTTTGGCCCCAAGATAATTAGCACTGTACAGTCTACCTCCAGAAGAGGTCGAGAGTGATGATGGAGAAAAGAAAGACTATCACTACATAAGTCCATGCAGTAGAGCCAACTAATGTGGCTCATTTTCACATCCATGTAATGACCGAGCCTCCCCAGCCTTCACTTAGACTGAGGCCGCATCTGTCTCTGCCACGAAGCATGAAATGCTCTATTGGTGATCACCACTTATGGGGGGAACAACAAGCAAAAAGTCATATGGCCTCTAGTAATTGACAGGGCTCACTTTGCAAAGTGTGGATATGTACAAACTCTGCTAAAATTCAGGCATATTCTGGTCTGTCGTTTACTTTGAGTATTTACAAGAAAGAAGCTGTTATAAGACGTCTCTCTAAAATAAACAGTATGAAGATACCAACCCCCAACCCAAACATCTAAATCTGCATTTGCTGAGAACAAAATACCTTGGGGAAAAAAAATCTCTATTTTAAAAGCTGTTCATTGTTTCACAGAATCTCAGATTTATCTCCTATTATCACACAACCCCCAGTGGCTCTAAGGGTGAATCATTGTCTCCATAAAAACTAAGGAAGCTGAGAACACGGCTGCATTCTCTGTTCATCAGATATGGAGAGATACAGCTATAACTTTAACTTACAAGAACTTCAGGGAAAACTGAAGCTTTACTTTTGTTTTGTTATTGATGTCACCACATAAGCAACTCTAGAGGAGAATTTTTCAGTAATCTTCCTAAGAGAATTTGAGAGTTTATGAAAACTACAATCTTATGCTCCTTTGTCAGTGACATAACTGAGAATAGTTTTTTTTAAGTCTTTGTACATCTGATATTTCTTCCTTGATTGTCTGATCTGCAATGTGTTCCTCAATACATTTGAGTATACTCCTGTGAAAGAGATGTTTTTAATTCCATTTTGCAAATGTGGGACCAAGACCCAGTAATTATTGCTTATGTTTCATAGCAACTGTCTGAGATGCTCGATCTGTTGAGACTTACAAAGAGACTCTGTAGCAGGGAGTGGGGCTGGCCTTCAAATCACCGGCCTCTCCTTGTCCCCCCTAAAACTCTCATACAGTCAAGGGCATTAGAGCCAGGCAGACACCCCTTATTCCAAGGAGAGCATAAAGTAATTCCATTGACTATTTCTACAAGAAAAGGATCGTTACTATTAGTTAGGCTAGCTTAATCTCTCTGGCTCTGGTTCAAGACCCTGGTCCAAAGAGTATCCAGCTATGTTCCCAAGATAGTCCATATTTCACATTGAATGTAGCATGTTAGTTCTTATACCCATCAAGTTGAATTAGGTCCTACTTCATTTTCTGGTGCATTAACTTCCTTTAAGCCTTATTCTATATTAGCTTATTCATCACAGCGTATAGCTTTTCAAGCTAAAGCACATAGTTCTTATAAACTTTATAGTTAAAATAGCATTGTGATCTTCATTTGTGTGTGGTAGCATTTCACTTGCATAGCACAGGGCATAAACTGCTGCTTGGGGCACGTGACATCCTTTAACACTTATTTGCCTTTCTAGAGTTGCAGCAATATTTCAAGAAAGAAGCAACAATCATCCACCATCAATCACTTTATCCCACCAAAATCTCTTCCCTCAGAATGTATCAACTAAAAAACCCCTCAACTCTCATTAGGGGGTTATTGTCTGCAGTTGAGGGTGTAAAAAGGAAAATACAAACCCCTATTGCTAGGCTAAGAAAGTATTCCCTTTCTGAGTGTATAAATGTTAATCGGATAAAATAAAAGGCAGTGCTAATGGATGATTTAAACCCAAAAGCTCAGAGACATTTACGTTCAGTGCATTCACCCAAATAAGCTTCTCTACTGAAGTAGTGTAGATGATACAATGATCATGATGGCTAAGATAACTGGGTAAGTCAAGTACAAAAAGCAAGTCTAGCTCGCTTTCACAGTTTTTATTAGCCCTTTAATTTTACTTAATGTAACTTTTTGTTATTTAATTTAATCTCCCTTTTTATGGTTGTGGTTTCTACAACTGAGATGCAACAATGTAAGGGGAGCTCTCCTTAGAATCAGTCTGACCTGAGTGAAAGTGAGAAAGTTTACTGAAGCTGTAATAATACCATTGCATTCCTTTGTTAATCTTTATTATGCTGTAATTTTTTCACACAGAAATCAAGGTTCATGTGTCAGTGCTGGCACTGCATATCCTGCTTTCTTGATATTAGCCTCTCAAGGAATTTTCCATCTGCCAAATACTAGATATAAATTACGAGTAAGGGTTTGCAGCATCTGTGCCCAGTTTATTTGATCACTAAAAGTTTTCTGATAAATCCCCCATCTCCCAGTGAGCAACATGCTTGCAAGGATCAGGCAAGCAGGACAGACAGAAGGCTACAGCTGAGTTCTGGTTTTGGCATGCTATCTTTAGGGCTGGTATGGTACATTTCTTTGTTACTGCTCTACAGGAAACCTCCAACTGATAAATGCATGAAAAACCCCAAATAAGGCATAATCTGAATATTGGAAAAACTGGGGTTTCCCATGCAGACAGGAATCAAGGAGTGTCTCATTTCCATTCCACCTGGCATGCAGACAGCCCACATCAGGTTTATCTGACATCTAAGTTCTTCCACATCATTTCCCATTGTGAATTTTAACCTAGAAAAGTGTACTGGCAAAGGAATTTGCTAAGAGCTTTGTTTCATCTTGTCTACACTATTGCCACAACTTCAACTGCATCGAACAAGGCAGGCAGTATAGCAAAACCAAATAATATCAGTTACCTGTGTTTCCACATGCTCTGAGCCAGGGCTTCCCAGAGGGTACCCAGAGGTCACACACAACCTGCAAAGAATTTGTAAAAGGCTGGCAAAAGAAGCCCTTGTTTGAGGCATTACATTTAATTGAGGTACCGCACTGAGGATGAATTTTGATATATAGCCCTCCTGATATGACTTTTCATTTTTAAGCATCCCCTTATTATAAAAATTTGGAAATCTCTGCTAGAGATTTTCTAAATGACAGATTTTTTTATGCTGAAATTTTCAATGCTTGTTTCTGTTTGAAGGTGACATCTTTGGGAAAGTTCAAATAAAATTCCTTCAGCTCTGTGCCTTACAAAAGAATGTAAAAAAAGTATTTTCTGGTGTTCATTACAATGACTAGCTCTTACTATTTGAAAGCCAGCACTAACAAGACATTGTTCTTCATGATTGCAAAAACAAAAATCCCCACCTGATAGCATTACCGAGGTGGTAAGGCTGATGGAGTCTGAGGTCAGATTTCAGAGCTAAGAAGGAGTGCTCTTTGTGAATATTTATGAGAAAGAACTAGATAGAACTGATATTGGAAAGGACCCCAGCAGTGTGCAAGGTATGTGAATTAAAGTGACACTTTCCAAGATATTTTCCCTTGCACAAACTATTCACCTCTTAATCAAAACTTACAATGTTAATAGAGTCACACTGAAACAGAAAAATAAAGAAAATAACGCACACATTTAAAAGACACACAAAGAGAGAGAGGCTAATAATGGACAGCAACAAGGAAAACATTTCCAAAACAGAAACTGTAGTTTTTACTCTACGTTATAATTTAATTCAGAATCAGTTTCAATTCCCTATACATAATCTGCACCCCAGGTGGTAAAATGCATGTTGAGAGCATAAATACAGAATGATTATCACTGCAGAAGCGCAGTCTGCATAGTAACTCCACCTTGGAGGAATTGGGCCCAGGCAGAGCCAACAAACTTTAACATCAATACGGTGTCCTGGAAAGTTTTAAAATGCAAAGCCCCTGGGAAACTTGGACAGAAGCTGCTCTTGCAGTCACAGGTATTCCTCTGAAAGGAGCACATGGTTTGGTCAAATCAGATTAGAGCAAACAGGACACTAAACCATAGAACAGTTAAACTTGGTTTAGGAACTGCTTACGTGTTTAACACAAATTCATTTCCTGCATATTAGAAACAACCATTTTTGCCTTCCCAGGTTCCAAGCGTAGTTTGCCAAATTATCAGTTGTGTTGTCTCTTTTCCTGGATGGCAGGAAGGAATCACATCTTTGCAGGATAAAAACAGCCTTGCTAGTTCCTCATCACAGCACCTGTCAAATGGCATGATCTGCCCTGGCAGCAGAAGAAATGGATTTCTTAGATGCACTACTGATAGCCCTCAGCACACTCCAGCCCACCGGTGGTAGCCTGGGGAAGTCTTATAGATCCTCTGCACAGCGCTGACTCAAGCAATGGGGAACAATCATTGAATTTCTATACAAATCTGATACTGATGATTGTGTCTATGATGTGTAAAGGAGTTACATTACCCTTTTGATGACACACATACTTCAAATGCGTTTATATCCTCTCTGAATACTGAGTTTCAATAACCTGGGTATAACAACTAGGAACTTTTTCTTTGAGAGATTGAATACGTAATATTTTATAACCCAGTTTAAACATGTCCCATGCAAAATTCAGGATTTGTTTTCAACACATAATTTTCTATTAATTTTTAAACAAATTCTTATAAGTCTTTCCATCTTATTATCTGAAACTATGGAATGATGAACAAATCAGAATACAAAAATCAACAGATAATTTTATATTTAATCATGAATCTATTCTGGTAAAATGAAATTTTAACCAATCATAATTTTAGATGTAATCAGAACTATATCTGTCACTATATAATTAGATTGCTTAGTTGTCAAATAACAGAAATCCATTATCTTTATATAAATCTCTAGTTTCCAAGGCAATTTGGTCTCTAAAGCTCTGAAGAGCTGGTAGTTAAATAAGTGCAATTTTCTTTTAAGTTTAATATAGAGAAAACTAAAATTCAAAATGAAGGACAAGAAAGAGTTACAGAACAAAAGCAAGATGAAAAGAAATCAAAGGATATAATTTTTGTATATAAATATAAATTCTGGACCAAAAAACATATCAAGAAAAGGAATGACTTAAGAAATCTTGAATGTTGTTAGAAAATTTGAGTGTTGTAAGAGTCTTAATTCAATGCTTTTTATCATTAATGAATGGACTCCATTAGTGGAGTCTCTAGATACTTTATTTCACTTTTTGAAAAAATTATTCATAGTGAGATTTAGAAATAATGCAAAAAGAAGCTTGCATGAAAAAGAAATTAAAAGAATAACGATAATAACTGATTTGGGAGGAAGGGAAATGGATGAACCTTTGTTCTTCAAGGAAGTCTATTCCATTGACCTAGCTTTCAGGGTCAGAAGAAAAGCAGAAGTATATAGATTATAGAACTGCAGATAGAGTGCTCAGTTTGAGCTTCACTGATTTTCTATTTGTGGATTAACTTGTGACTGAAAAACGCAAATTAAGTATGATTTTAGTTTATTGTTTATTTTTTGCTCCCTTGTCTCAAGAAAAAAGGGGTGTATATCTTAGCAATACAGGTAATGATTCCACTTTCCCTTTTTCAAACCTATCAGAGGAGAACTACCATCTACTTACTATTAGTCTTTTCCTGTCTTTTTCCAAGATTTCCATCTTTAGAATTTGTATTTCCTCCACAACCTTCTTTTCCATCTCCCTTTTCTACTCTCTAACCTCTTTTTTTGCTATGAATACAAATATGTGAAGTTTTGCAGAATAGCTGATTGTTAGAGAATGCTACGAGAAATATGAAACAAAGTGTTTTTAGGTATAAGTAAACTCAGCTAACTATACCTGACACAGAAGGGCATGAGCTGATTCTCTATTTCCTTATCCTCAGTCCAGCAAGAACACAGTCTCTGAAAACTGCAGCTTACTGCAGTTCTTCCTTCAAGAGGTAAATAGTGACCATCTTGTGGTCCAGAAGAACCTAAAGAGACAAAAGTGTGTACAGAAGATATTAGAGATCTAGTTCCTTTGAAAGATTTTAGTATGAAAATTTGTCTCTTCAATACCTCTTCAAGACCTCCTTGATGTCACAAGATTTCACCAAAGAACTTGTTCATCCATCAGGCTTATTATTTCCTCCAAACTCTGTGTGGCAATTCCTTAAGATATCACAATAAACAGTTTTCACAATGGGAGAGAAGTGTAAAACTATAAATCTAGAAGCTTTAGAAGAGAGTGTCAAACACTGTTGTGTACTGTATAATTTCCTCCACGCCTACCTGGTAAGGATCACTTTATGCCTGGAAACCTGAGGGCTAGAAGATCTTACTTTGGTCAGTCAGTACAATTGTATATGTGGTTCTTGCAAAGGAATGTCAACACTTTTGAAAAAATTAGGCTATTTGCCCAGATACTCTGCAGCTGGGCATTTATAAACTGCACAGATTGGGGGGAGGGCAGAGGGAAAAGTATTTTCCCTTTTGTTTAAAAAACTCTCTTCTTTCTTGTCATTGTACTAGGAGAGGAGAATAGGTGGACCATGGCACTACTCTTAATGGTATTCTCATATAGCTTTTTATTACCAGATCAAAACCCCAGTCATCCTACACTTTTGCAGAGATGCTTCACACTCCTCCACCTACAATGAACTTTTTATTGCCCCTTGATAGAACTTGCTTTGCTGTTTTTACAAGAGATTTAAAAAAACTGAGTGCCTAAAATCTAAAATGAGGACATCTGGTTGTGCAACAGCATTATAATATTTCTATATTACCTCTCTTTCATTCCATCATGCAGTCCAATGCCCTTTTTGCCTTTTTGACTGCAGATGCCTGTTAAAATGTTGCCTTAATTGCTTGCTGTTGTTTTTGTTTGTTTTATGGGTTTTTTTGTTTTCCAATTTGGAAAGACATAGATTGCTTTGGCTCAAACTGCTGGGCCACTGCTGTGCCTCTTGCTCATTCTGTTCATCCCATCTGCAATTCAGACAGATGAAACTCAGACAAGATCCAAGATAAGAGAATGGAGGTCAGGCAGTGCTTGTGGCATGCGGGAACTGATACGAGCTCTCACGTGCAAACATCACAGGGCCTGGCTGCTGTACATTACCTGCTTTCCCTGAAATGAAGTAACTGGCAAGTGGAATTCCAGCAGGCAGTTATTTGGCATGTGGTATCCTTCCTCTCGTGTGCCTTGGTCTTCCAGACTGACTAAGAATTATCCATGTGGCAAACATCTGGATTAACATAGCTGCCAGTAGAGCTAATCTGTTCTGGCGTGGAGAAGGAACATATGCAGAATAGAGCTAACAACCCAAAACCAGAACCTGGGGAGGGGGCAGGCCAGTGCCACTGTGTTGTCCAACCATCTGGAAAAGTAGAATTTTAGGGAAGGGATTACAAAGAATTACAAAGAATTTAGGCAAAGGATTAGATTGGCTGCTCAATGGCACATGGACAGTATTTAGCACCTTCACAAAAGTTTATGTCTAAAACCATAATAAACTGGGTTTTATTGCTAGCACTGATTTAGCAGGCAGGCAACAAAACTAAGCAAAATAAACCCCAAAACAAAAGAGCAGCAACTGGTAGCGTTTACAGAAAAGTAGACAAGAAGCTTACAACTATGCCAATGCATGCTATTAGCATTTACAAATGGTCTAGGCTCTCGTGCCCTAGCAGAAAGAGTCTGTCACCATCAAGAAGAGGGAATGACAGATTGTACTCAGACCTGCAGGATGCCACAAAAGTTTTAATTCATCTAATGCAAGCAATGGACAGATCAAAGAAACTTTTAATCAAGAACTAAAAGGGAATTAAAAATAGTAAGAGAAAAGCTAGAGATCTCAGATCCTTCTCGATTTTCCTATGTTGTTGGATATTTATTTACTCATTTAGATGCAGAGGAAATAGATAAAAAATACGTTTTCCCTAAAAATATTCAATAAGGAAGAGAGATCTCTTTGCAAGCAACTGCGACTATTCTTTTCCCCATGACACACACCAAGCTTTGGAGAAGATTCTTACAAATGTCCCCAAACATATCTCACAGCCAAGATTCCTTCAGGATATAAAACAAGTTTCTGGGTGTTTGAGTTGTTTTTGCTGAAGAAACCAAAGATTGGCAAAAATGTGTTGCACAAAAGACGTAATAACCGATAGTTGCCATTTAAGATCCAAAAGCTTATAAAGGCAAGTAGGCTTCCTGAAGGCACATGACTATTATTCACCTACAGGACCAGCTCCATTTAGATTCTTAAGGAATCCAGGATTTTCATGTACCTGTGAGATGTACACTGTCTGATATCCATATATATGAAATGGAAGAAGCATATGAATATGCACAATTACCATAAATCATCTCTTTTGCTCTCTTCCAACCAACTTCCTATCTCTGATATTTCCAATAATCTAAGCTTCTTTCAAACAGCTGCTGCTTTCCAAATTCTCTATGGGGGAAACTTTTCAACCTGTCAGCAAAATGGCTATTGCTCCCTGAATTATATTGATCTGGGTTGTGGGATGGCTGGGTAAGATACTAGACTCTCCTTTTTATTACTGAAACAGACCTGAAGAGCAGAACAGCTGGAAAACAAGGATTATAGACATGATAAAAAGTGCTCCGGTTGGAGTGAGAAATAAAACACATCTTTTCCTGTACCAGGTTTTGATTACACAAAGCAGTACCTGCTGAGGTTGAACAAATAACAGCCTTTGCTGGCTTCTATTTCCAGAAGCTGGAAAAAATTGATAGCTAAAAGGTAACATCATGATAGGAATTATGTTCCAAATTCTAGTAGTATCTTTGGTCAACTTCATCTCTGAAAATATTAATATAAAATGGTGAAAAGGATAATGAGACAGGGGTACTTCAGTGTTTCTCTCAGTGATGTCAGATTGGTTTATTGATTTAACTCCTAATTGGCTGACATTATTAAATTACCAGCATTCAGATTACAAATTACTTTAAATGATCAATCAATGCAAAATAAGGTCAAGATTATTAGTGACAAACTGGATGGGCAGATAAATAGATCAATAGAAAGAAATAAAAATAAGTCAATCAGAAGTTGAGACTTAACAGAAAAAGTAGGTCGACCTTTTTTTCTTGTTCTTAGTTACATACTTACTGGCTCTTTCTGTGGGGACTAGAAATCTTGAAGTCTATTTCTACATTGCATAGTTATAATTTTCAGATCTGACTGATCATGTCAAATCTTAAAGCAGAACAAACAGTGAAAACTAGACACACTGAGATGTTGAGCCATCAAATTACATTAGTAAAGTCACAGTTTAATGGACTCCTCTACTAATTCTACTGGAATTCAAATATGGAGAACACTGAAATACTTTAAAAAATAAATGCTCCACATTAATTAAAAAAACTTACAATAAATTGGTCCGGACTGGTGCATAACACTAAGGTTGAACTGCTAGATTGGGCTTATGGTAAATTGATGGCAATTCTTTCTAACATATTCCAACCATAAATTGTTGAAAACAATGCACAGTCCTATTCAAACTAATATCCCTACATAAGAATTTTTTTCTTGCCTTTGTTTTGCCACACCACTGCATGGAGCATGATATAATATGTAGTAAAATTTCTACTTTCACAAAGTGTGTCTGAGCCTGTCTCAGGTACATTCAGAACATGTTATATTTTGGCCTCATTAGCCAAGAATAGGTTGGATTCTTCCCAATGATCACTAGGGATCATTCAGATTTCTACACAAACTAGGACAAACTATTTCACCTTTCTGTGCCTTAGCTTTAATGTCTGAAAATGAGGATATGGATTTTAGCCCTCTTTTGAAAAAAAGGAATTGAGATGTTGGTGAAGAACATGATGTAATGTTAAAAATAATTATTTTATTTTCTATTTTGTTATCAAAATGTCACCACTAAGAACTGGATTTTAAAACCCTAATAACAATGTTAAAAGGTATATACCAGTTACTTAATTTAGGAAGGATCTTGATTTTACTACCAATGACTCAAATTAAAATCAATCATCTCTTGGGTTATGGCTGCATTGCTTCTTGAAGGGTGTCCTGAAGTTCCCCTTCACACTAAAAGCTGTCTGGGTATAGAGAGGGTCTTCAAGTGCCCATAGGCACAGCCAGAACCACGACCTACAGGTTTAAGCCTATTTCCTTTCTTCCCAAATTTCTCTCCCTGAGCAACTCCTGGCCACTGTGCAAGCCTTTGTGTCATCAAAAGGAGCTGGGCAGTAAAAAAAGTTGTATTGACTACTGGTCTCACTCTCATCTTTCAACTACTGTGTGGATAAATAAGTCCAGTCACATTGACCCCAAAGGATACTTTCTTGTATAGCTACCAAATCATGTTCACTACGCAGTGAAGCTTGAGAAACACACAAGCAAGGCACAGTTTCTTGTAGTAACAGAGGATTAAACTTGGTAAGCCAGGAATTTCCATGTTTCTGTGAAAACCAAGTCCTGCGACACAATCATCATGCACTATTCATCAGACGTAAAATTTTTCCATATACTCAGCAGCAAGGTTTCTGAGTACATTGTCTACTCCATTTTTTTAATTCGGTTTCATTTTCCTTTCTTCTACTGTATCTCAGACTCTTTCGTTACCCATTGCTACGCACTTGCCCACAATAGCAGTTGCTCCACATTGCAGTTGTTTAAAAAAACAGAGAAATATTATGAAGAAAGAAGTTATCAAAATCACTCCTTGGAAAGTTTGCACAGCCATTTCATGTTTTCAGATAGTTCCAAATAGTAGGGAAAAAACAAGTGGAGAAAAAGAAGGAAGGATTTCAAATACTTCTCCTGACAGCTTGCAAAAATACACATTTCCAAATATTTCTGCACTGCATTTTCAGCTCCCATTTGCTCTATAATTCCCGAATGAGGATATCTCTGATCTTATCAGTTTCTCTTGTTTCTCTTTGACTTTAGTGATTGTTTGAGTTACTTTATTCAGTCTTCCAAACTGTGTCCCAGTTTGCATTTTAAGTCTGCAGAATTCGCCCACCTACAAACAAAAATCAATCCATATCTGCCTTACGGGCAGCACTGGATTCTTCAGCAATCTTCTGATGACGTGTATTATTTTAGGAGTCTAATCTAAGAGTCTGAACACAGAAGAAGAGACGAGATGTCTTTCTAAAGACAGACTCCTCATCAGCCTTTTCAAACTCCCACTGGAAAATCACTGTTTATTCTCTCCTCCTCGCTACTCATTCAGGCTTGCTGTGCCTGAGCTGTTGCCATAAAATTCTCCCCTTGATACTAATACATAACGCACATCTGCATTAATTGGCATATTTATGTAGAAGCAGCAAGGAGGGAAATATAGCCTCTTGTGATCTCAGAAGCTCCAAGAGAATCTAAAAATGTGTGTTCTTCTTTCCTTGCATACACTATTAAAAATAAAATAAAGCACCTCAAAGACACTGGATTCAGTTCAAGATACTCAGACATCTGAACTAAGGCAAGTTTGTTTTTCTCCCTGTTTACCTGGTGATGCTCATGTCTGTCTAAAACCAAACAAACAATAAACAACCGCAATGCACTCAAGAGAACATCTTAGCCCTGGCATACTAAACTGAAATGTAAAATATCATGTACTAAACTGACATTGAGAGTTTGGTAGGAATGCCATAAATCAGACTGATTAGATGCATTTACGTTAGGGGATGAGTATTGCACTAACCCCCAACTTATATAAGGAAATTCCAAACCAAGGAAGGGGGGGAAAAAACCCGGAAATATATTTTTTTCAAGAAACTGCAGTTATGCTTTATAGAGGTTACAAGAAAAAAAAGGTAAAGAACTGATGGCACAGCTTTTCTTAATTTTGAGACAAAGCTACCTCTAGGAGAAAGCAAAACAAGCAAATAATTTTGTATTACAAATAAAAATATGAAGCTGAGAAAATTAGAGCAATGGAACCAACGTCACAGGGCAGCTAAGCTTGTCCTGTTTTTGAAGTGACAGTTATGTTTCCTAGAAGCAGACTTATAGGCACAAACATCTTTCTTATAGGCATTTACTCAGTAGTTTGAGGTTTTACCTTGTTTCAGGTTTATCCTGTGCCAGGGCTAGCCTTATCCCACAGGCACTGAGGGCAAGGCATGGTACCCCAGAGCCATGTTTGCTGCCTAGTGCCTTGCCTGCCTGACAGGGGTTCTTGTTTGTGTGTCTTCTGCTGGCTTCCTATCAAGCCTTGTAGGTGTTCCTATCCAAGTCACATCTTCTCCAGGTATCACAGCAACTGGAAGAGGGTGGCTACTGTCATCTGGGGGAAAATAGGTACATACTTATCAAATCATCTTTTGACATCTGCTGTAACCCTGTAGGAGTAAGGAAGTAAAACTGAATTCAGTTGGGGGGGGGGGTACCTGACAAACTGGATCAGTGAAGGACAGGAACTTGATTAATGGTCTAATGAATGAAGCCAGAATATGAGCTAGGAGACATGAGATCTTTTGGGGGGTCTGCCACTAGTGAAAACAGCTCATTTTCACTCCCCTTTTTCTCCTCCCCCTGCCCAAGCTCTTCATGGATTAATGGATAGGGTCTATGCATTAGTAGAGTTGTGGTCTGACTTCAGCTGTGGCTCATAGGCACTCAACTTACTGCATATTAATTCTTCTGTGAAAGCAGGGGAACATCTGTTATTACCAAAAAGAATGAAGATTCTCTTGTATTTGCTGTAGTTCAAAGAGCATTATACTTTGATTAAAGGCTGTTAGATATATTGGACTGAATAAGAAAACTGAGGACTAGAAATGTAAAAGATGACATGGTCATCTTTCAGTATAGGCATAGGATGGAAATCACCTAAAGTCTTCCAGAACATTGTTCTTAAGATCTCATGCCTATAGCAATGCAATGACTTGATGTGAGTCATTAACACCCTAACATGAGCTAAGTAAATTAAAATTAATTATTGACAGAAAATATAATCACAGTTAAAATATTTATAAAAAAATCCAAGTGATGTGCTTAATTGAACTATGCCCAAATCAAACCCCGCAAAATCTTGCTTCTCTGTCTGTGTCCAGCTGACAAGCAGCACTCATTCACCTAACCCAGAAAGGGAGGGATTTGGTCCTTTTATATATCCAGTGTGTTCAGGGGACAAAATGACTTTACGAATAGTGCATAAGATAAATGGACATGTCATATCTTGGTAAAATAAAACCCATGAAATTATATCAATTAAGCACAGGTTCTTTCAGCAAATGAAGAGCTTTCGGAAAAAGCAGCTGCCTACAGACAGTGGGGAACGTGCTGGGACAAGCAGTCCCTGTGTGCAAGCGTAGGCCAGTTTGAACTGTGATAACTCTATGACTCTCAGAAGAATGCTATTTAAGAAGAAAACGTAAGCTAGCTTGGCGTAATACGGACATCAGATGTGTCTGATGATCCAAAGTGTCCACGAATGGGCTGATTATTTTTCAGAAATTTTCACTCCTCTCTCATTCTTTGCTAAGTAAGTCTACTTTACTTTGGGAAAACTGTGGGTCATTACTTTGCTGGAGGGAAAGAAACCAATCAGCAGACAGATACTGATGGGTCATGTCCTTCCGTGCTCATCTGAAACATGAGGAATTGCAAGACATTGTCTCAAACATGGAAAAACAGGAGGTCCCAGACCTTCTGCAGACCTTGTTTTGCTATTTATAAAATATTATAAGGAAAAGCTTTTTTTTTCTTTTCTCCACAATAAATTTCATGACTATAACCTTTTATTCCATTATTGTGAAGGAAGGAAATTTCATATTATTGGAAATCCCATGGAATAAAAATTCCAGCATTGACCTTTTCTATTATTCAAGCAGCAGAAGAAGCAGTCCTGATACGACAAAATTTAAAGTCCAAGAGGGAGACAGAAAAAAAAAAAACCCACATTATTATTCCTAATTTATTGTTCTTGGAAAGATATTAAGTGATTTGTCCCAAGGTGTCTCAAGGTCCCAAGTGAGTGTGAACCCTTGTCTCCCCTCTCTATGCACTTCTTTTCTCTTTTACCATGCCTGCCAAATCCTAGACAATGCTACTATTATAAGTAGTAACATACAAGAAAGGCAAGTTCATAGCATTCAGTTATGTCAATTATTCTAAAGGAAAAAAAGGGGATAAAAAGAAGAAAGTTTAAACACAGATCTGAGGAAAACGCTCTGGGAAGCAACTGATTGAATTTTGTTTACTAAAGTTCAGAAAGGACAAAAAATGAGAATTGAAACCAAAAGTGAGTTCAATTCATCACATAAGGCAAATGACCCAGTGTGATGAAGTCATATCTGTCATCTTTCAGCTGGCTTCTTGCTCATAAATATAAGAACCCTGCACATGATGATCTCCATCTCTGCTCTGAAGATGCTGATTGATTACAGAACCAACAAGGTCTTCCTAGGACTCTGACATGTTGGAAGCATTTCTACTCTATCTGTGAATAAATCAGAGCAAACTTTTCAGTGGAAGGCAAGTATGTCCTTCCTGAGTCCCTTTTGCACTGCTCTCTGCAAACAAGTGATTTGTAGTCTGCTCAGCAGCTTGATTGAAACATGAGAGAATTCCAAACACGGGCTAAGACAAGTACTTTCTGTGTGGATATTTTGAGTAATGAGCAATTTATTTCCATGTACCTTAACAGGTATAAATTCTTAGAAGAAAAAGATCTTAAAACAGAATAACCCAAAGGTCACAATACTTAACAGGCAAATTATGTTTCTAATATGTTTGGAAGTTTTTATGTGTTTAATTTACTGTACAATTTAACCTCTTTTCAAACATGCCCTCTAGGAACAGCTTATTGCTGGAAACACTCCTTGATCATAAAAAAGTTACAGGAGACATGAACATCATGTCTACACCTACCATTAAGAAGTGCAATATTAATGGAATAATTAATATCCAGAAATGAATGATAAATAAAACCTGTACTGACCTGAAGCACGATAGTCTAAGAGAGATGGACCAATTGCACAAGGGATGACTGTAATTTAAAAAGAAGCAGCAATGAATGTCTGGGTGGAAGGAGGGGAGGAAAGGAAAAAAAAAAAACTTACTACCTTCAGCCCTGAAGATTTTTAAGAGCAAGCATTTTATATGGCACATGATAATGTAATAGACATGGCTTAATTGGGTATTTGAAAAATGTTGAAAATGCAGTAAACAAGTGAATGAAACAAAGAAGTTAATGGATCTGAAAACTGACGCACAAAAGGGTAGATTTGCTATTCTTTTCTAGATAGAGTCCTAAATACATAATAACATTTTACAATTGCAATACACCAAGGTTTTTTACAAGAATTAAGGAAAATTTCATTTAAGCCGCACACGTGGAGAGAAGCTGAGACGTATGCTTATTGATGTAAGAAGCCATTTGCCTAAGGTCATGCTGGGAGCCAGTGAAAAATGCAGAACAAATACAGGTTTATGAATTCCCTTTTCTAACCACTAGACCCTTCCTACTTGGTAGAACAGTATATAGCGTATTGGAAATGTTCCCAAAGCCATTGACTTTTATCAGCTTTAAACCAATACCTTTTGGCAATGCCCACAGCTCTTTCTGCTCTACTTTCCACCCTCATAATCTTACCTGAAGAATTTCCCACCAGGCCCTTCATTTTTAAATAATCACAGTTCCTCATCATCTCCCTTTCCCCAGTTTAGCTTATACTTGCTTATACTGGTGTTCTGATTATAAGATCACCTTGCTCAGTTTCCATCCTGCCTATTAGATCAAAAACCCTTAGGCCTTTCTATATGACATATATTTTGTTCATATTCTAAATTTCCTAACGCTGATTATGTCTATCATAAATCATATCTAAAATACTTATTTTTATCTATCTTCCTCTCAGAATTCTTTTCCTCAGAGCATCTTCATCTTCTGCCTTCTTCTTCTCTTGAAAATACAACTAATCATTTGAACGAAGGGAAAATGCCTCTTTCTTAATTGAAGGTATGTGCTGGGAAGAATAACAATGCATTTAGATTAAATTCCCTTCTCTGTGTTCTTCTGGAGGAATAACCCTTCTAGACATTTTAAGGGAAACCCCAGTTTGTTAGGTACTAATGCTCACTGTACTGGAAACAGCAGCTAAGGCCTTAGGAACTCTTGGAAGATCCAGATGCAGTATGGTCTCCTGCTTTCAGTGGGTAGGAGACGATACATTAAGACTGGTCTGGCAGGTCAGAGAACATCTGGGCAATCACAGAAGCCGTTATGTTCTTTTCTACTACACCACATAGTAAAGATAGCTTGATAAGCCAGCATAACATTAATTGTGTTTTCTTGCCCCTCAGGTTTTTGCTGTGTCTTTTTCTTGTTTCTCCATCATTGATGGAGAGACAAAAAAAATTTTTTGACTGTGGTACCTGCAGAGACTTGGAAAGAAAATACAACATTCAAATACCCTGTGGAAATGAAGCCACTATTAATGGATAGAGATAAAACGAGAACAATCCTTGGAGCAGTCAGTATACAGAAGACTGCGTGCACGGTTTCTATCAGTACTGCAACATGCTCTACATTGTTCTCAGCTGTTTAAGCATATGCTCTTGTCACTTGTTTTACTTGCTTTCATCTCTACAGGTATTTAGATCTTATAGGCATATAAGCAAACAAAATAAAGATCTAAACTTCCATTTGGCATACCTTTGCAAAGACTTCATAACTGTGTATAAGGAAATCTCTCTTAAAAGGAAGAATTTTATGTGTGCTGACCTTAACTCCCTCCCATCTCCCCAGCAAGAGATCCATCTGAATGTTAGCTTTAAGAAATCTTTAGGGAACAAAGTCTCTGTGTTTACTACTTCCAGTACCAACCATTGCAATGATTCTTTTTTGTTCAGAAGCTTGTATCTGGATATAGAGCAGAGAAACAGGGAGGGATCCAAGCTGCAAAGTTAAAAGCTTTCTGCCTTTCCCCCCCCGACCAAAAAAAAAAAAAAAAGTAATCTTCTTATAAATATACATGTTTATACAACCAAAGGCAAAAACCTCAGATGTGAATTTATCTTTATCATTGATAAAAGGGTGTTTTATCAGACCTAACCTGTTGGGAAAACTCAAAGACTGAGACTGGGAATTGTCCAAAACTTCTTTCAAACATTGCAGACCTGGATCCAATCTTGGCTCTTTGGCCTTGCAGAGCATCATAATACACCTGCTGTAAGTCATATAATTTGTATACAAATGTACATCAGCCTCTGAAATGTTAAATGTCAAGCAGTTGTATAGTATCACAGATATCATGTCTCCTGACAGGGAGACACCACTAAGTGTGGATACCTAAATTCATTTGACCTTCTCTTGGAAGAAGAATACTCAGTATGCAAAATTATAATTGCACGGTCCTTTAGGAACCTATTCAGCCATAAATAAAAAAAAGTATTTAAGAGCAGCATTCTTTGCAAGAACTTTTCACAGATAGATCATAGTACAACTCGTCAGAAACCCTTCTCTGAAATCAGGCCTTGAAAAAATATTAAATAAGCGGTAAAATCACAGTAGTTCTCTTTTTTTCAAAAATGAATGTCTGACTCCTTGTTCCAATAGGGGGAAGGAATTAATCAAAATTCATCAAAAGCAAAGATGGCTCTATCCAAGTTAGTCACCAAGAAGCCCTCTAGAGAAAGGAAAGAAATGTGGACAGGTCCATATTACTCAACAGCAGAGTTTATACGGGCCTCTCTAATACAGAAAGCCAGTTGAGTTTTGTTTGTAAAAGAAATGTCAAAAATGACATGCGTCTATCACTCACTGTGACCTAGAGGAAAACGTGAGATTCATCATCTGGTGGTGACACACAGACTTCCTAAGGAAATTCATTTATTTATTTGCAAATGGAAAAAGGCTTTTAAGTTGACAGACTGGATTCCTTTGCACTTTCAAGACCCTGAGCTAATCCTCTCATGAGAAGGAAGAGAGGAATTAGCATCAAAGCAACTTTCCTGCAAAAAGTAGGGCTTTTCCTTGACAGATTTTGATTTATTACAACACGCTGTAATGCAGGGCTCTTTAGCAGGACTGAAAGATATTTCCAACTTGGCAAACAGAAGTTAAACCCTATTTCTTGGCATGCTTTGTTTATTTATTATTATGCTTACTTTATTATACTAGATTTTGCACTGACAGGGCAGGGAATGTGGAAGACTGTGTGTGGAATAAAACTGYACATGCAGTGTACTATCAGTTCTGTAATAATAACAATAATATCACAAAAACATACGCCTTTCTCTTTGCATTTCTTCTTTAGAGAATCCCTTAATAAATTCAGAGACCCAAGTGACTACAAGGAAGGGAGTAAGGGATAAATCAGTACTCTGCTATTAGAATTGTCTTGGTCGATAACATGTAGAAGAAATAGCCATTTTGTGAAAGCTGATAAGGAGTACTTCAAAGAAAGTATGGATGAAAGGCAAACAAATTTTGGCACTCAGGTTTTAGCTAGAGAAATAAAGCCCTACCATTTGCCTATAGCAGAAGTGCCCAGAGAGCAGAACCTGTGCAAGCTGCAGAGAAGGCAAGAAGGCTTTGAGAACGCATTTCCCAGGTAGCGTTGAGTTCTGTCACAGAAGTCTTTGAAAAACATTTCCCTTGGTGACAACTCATATGATAGCATAGGTGGACCAGGAGGAGACAGAGCAGACAGAGGTTCTGAAATCAAACTAGTACAGAGATGAAGTCTGTCTTTGCACTGTAAGGCTGTTTGGAATAGAAATGGCATACTTCAATCCAAACTATCCCAGAAACCCTATGCAAAAATTTCCAGAAAAAACAGGAAGTGGACATGTACTACAAATCTATTAATGATGTCAGGATAGAGACTAAATTACCACTAAGTGGTAATAACAATTAAATAAAGCTACAACATTGAACCTAGCTGTCAGGTGAATTCAGGAATGTCCCAACTACGAAGCTCCAACTGCACCACTAGATTGATGTAAATGTCCAAAGAAAAATCAAGTGTATTTCTTTCCACTTATTACTTCTGGATATAAAAACTTAAAATAGAAATTGAAAAGTGACTTATCCGGTTACTTTCATAGTATGCAAAACTTGCACAAAACTGACTGTCAACAGCTGACCTTTGAAATCACCTTACATAGCATAGCAGGAGTTCTTAACTCTTTTTCCTGAGTAGAAGTTAAAATATGGAGACCACAGGAAAAACAAAATTCAGCAAAAGTATAGACTGCAACAGCTCCAGGAAAAAAAGGCTTTTTGAACTTTTAGCCACCCATTGACTGTACATGCAAAATTAGCAACTATGAAAATGGTAAATGAGTAGCTTTCAGGCGACTGGGTTTATTGCTTTTCTTTCCAGTAAGCCAAACTGTCTTTAATTATACTCCTTTGAAACTGTTTTAGAAGTTCTTGTGTAACTCCTTAAAAACAGAATGAAGATTTTTAACCCTCACTCCTAGTCATTTGTGAAATACTGTGAAATGGTCTGACAGGATCTTTTATTTTATTTATTTTTTTATTTTGATTTCTTTCCTCCCCTATTGTTTACATCTTTCACATTTTTCACAGATGTTAACTACGCTTGTCAACAATTCCTATTAAACTGAAGGGTGGTTTTTTTTCCAAAGTAGACATTTCAATGTATTTCTTTCCAATTTTTTTTCACCCTAACTTTCTGTTTAATGTGAAAGCTTAAAACCTTATGCTGTGCTACCCAGGAGGGCAACAGCCAGTTTTGAAGTAATGTCCCAAACACGTTATCCCAGCCTGCCAACATGCCTGATCTGGCTATTTTGACAAATCCACCTCCCTCACAAATTTGTGGTGTCTTTAATGCTGTCTGTCTCCTGATGGGAAAGGACTATGAAGCTTAAAAGTAGTAGTGTTCCTGTAGGTTTTGGAATCATTATTTAAAATATAACACAAGGCTGTCCTCCCTACAGACTTCTGGAGACTGGATCCATCAGCTGGTCAGCCCTACCCATATTCCCTGGCTTGCTAGAGTACCTTCCCTGGAGCCCTGATATTTTTCCTCCATTATTAGTTCTACAGGGCTTTTGCCTAAACAGATTTCTCCCACTCTTTAATGGCTTAAATTTATTCTTATGCTGGTGCAAGACCTTCACCACAGCTGGAGGATATCTGAAATAGAGATGGAGAGGGCTGCACTAGCTTGAATTGGATGTTGTCAGTGCTCTCTTGGAGCGCTCCATGGAACAGGACTTGCATCCAGTCGCCCATTTCCATCAGTCTGTGTCCAGAAGGAATCAGGCAGGGTGCAGGATCAGACTTCCTAGTCCCACTATTGATGTATCTGCCATACACAAATCATGATCAAGTTTCTGCCTTGTGGAGGGGATTTTGATATGGTGAGAACATCTAGGTGATACGCTACCTCTTTTCATTGGTAATAGTGATCTAGAGAAATGTTAGGGCGAAACTGAATGGCCTGACCAAAGCGGTCCCGTTCCTGAAATGCTCAGCCAAGAGCACCCTCAGCCAAATGTGGAATTGAATCTCTAATACAGTGGAATAAGGGATATATGCTTTTGTCTTCTAAGGAAAAGGAAGCGGGGAGGAAAGCACTAATGATCTGTGCTGAAGACATAAAGAGGATGCACTGCTAATGGCCAAGCAGGACAAGAACCTAGCTGAACCCTTGGCAGCTGGTACTAACAATTTTGACCTATTCAGATTAACAGATCCAGTGGTTCAGCTAAGTTAGTTGTTGTGAAATGGTCTAATAGGATTTTTTCATTTTATTTATTTTTTAATTTTACTTTCCTGACCTATTTTTTTTACAGCTTTCACATTTTCCACTGACGTTAATTAAGCTTGTCATCAACTCATATTCATGACACATCTTTCCAGACAAGTTATCCAAAGTTAATTTTTAGCATAATATTCATGCATTCATTATTCAATATTCACATATTCCAACACAGTTTTAAGGAAGGTATAAGCAGTAAGAGGATTAGCGCTGAATATTTAGATGTAGGTAAAAAGGAGGACACCATTGTGGAGATATGAATAGACTCCTCTGTAATTGTTTCCAGAACAAGCTAGTGGTCAAGATTCTACTTGTGCTTGTGGGGTTTTATGTATAACACTCTGAAGTTCATGGAAAACATTTTGGCTCCAATGGGCCTTTGATCAGGTATGTAAAGCCACAGCACAGCATCTCTTACTCACACACGTCAACTGTAGTCCCTCTGTGACCGGACTGAAGCATTTCAGTCCAATGGCATCTCTAGTAGTAATTCCAGATGACAAACTATGTTAATCTGGAGACTACCAGAGAGGTTAGAAAGATTCATATTCCTAAAACTAACTCTCTGCAGTGAGCAAATTAAAGGAGTTTACCTTGATACCACTCCACAACTGGCATTGCAGTCAGCATGTTTACATGTGTAAGCTTTTCAGGAAAGATACAAACTTCACCTGCTTAAGTTGGATTAAACCAGGCAGGGGCTGTAGCTGCCAGAAAGGTTTCAAAGTAAGAACAGTTTCATTATGAATATATGGAATCCTTCGGTAATGAATCTTAAGACATAGTCCAGAAGCTGCAGAATATAGCATTGTAAGAAAAAAAAGAAAAAGAAAAAAGAAAGAAGGCTTCAGTGAACTTATTTTCTTGAGTGAGTTCAGGGTGGCAGGTTAACTATTGCTTTTGGATAGGAATATTGTTATTGTTCTATTTTTGTACTGAGCTTTGAGGCATTCAGGCATAGGTATTCACATTTAAAATGAATTAATACTTCAATAATAAATCATGGCACGTAGCGATGAGAGCCAGATTATGAGACGAAAGTGGCTTTTTGCTGATCTAAGCAATATGAATGAGGATTCTGGTTAGCTGTAAATGCAACATTTTCCCCCCAAAATGGTACTGAGTTTTATATCTGCCTATTTCAAGCCACACTTAGGTGCCCCAAAATGATTTATATTTGTACTGGTTCTTAACCCTCGATGATTTCAGCAAAAAAGATAAACCGCTAAAAAGAAACAAAAAAAGAAGGATGCGATAGCATCAAATATGGCAGCAGCATTTATATTTGAAACCTCTCTGACAAGGTCAAAAAGAGAAACTCTGTAGCAGCTGAATTAAAGCTCTGAGGAGTTAAGAAAATTAGAGCAGAAAGAAGATGGCAGTATGGAAGCTGAACCAAAAGCTGAGGGAAAATATCTAAGCTGTAACACAATGTGTTTTTTTAGAATGTAGAAAAATTTTAATACTTTGACTGGATAAGGTGCACTAAAGACCATTCTTTTTAGCCTTTCCTATTGTGTCCTTGAATTGCTGTTAGTATCTTTTTTTAAATAATAACACCATTCATCCCCCATATGAACTTAATAAGAAAGTAAATGAACCAAGAAACAAGGACCATTTCAGAAACAAGAGTCTGTCTACACTTACCAGACATAACGTGGGCAAAACAGGACAACAATCAGAATATAAAAATTCATCAATTCAGGTCCAAAATTTCTAAAGATTTTACTGTGCACCAAGAGCAACCCAAATAAGCAGAAAGGAAAGGAGAAAAGGCATATGGTCAGAATATGTAAAAATGAAGGAAAAACTAGTCACATATTCAACCTGGATTTTTATCTTCTGTTCAAATCAAGGAAAATATGCATGCACTGTACCATCCCCTTTGCCCCAAAACTCTTTTGAAGCTTTTAGGAAAAGATTGGCTTTGGAAAAGGTCACAACTATAGTCTATGCGTCTTTAAAGATACTCCTCTTTTATATCTTTTTTTATTTTTTATAAATTCTTTATAGCTTGTTGATCAATCAAATAATTGAGAGAAACGTTGCCTGGAGAACCCATTGCATCCACTTCTAGGGGAAGTTTTGTTCTCAGGGATCATTAGCTTCACCAGTTCTGATGGCTTTGTCCAGGACATACAGATGTTGTGACTTCATAAGCATTGTAGTCAACAATAGAAGTAATACTTGCTATTAAAAAAAGATCTGAAAGATCAAGCGCTGTCGTGAAACCAATGACAGAAGGGTCTAGGTATTGCAACCAGTCTAAAGGCCAAGTTTAAGTAAGCCAAACTAGATGGGTTGTTTTCAGGGACAGAATAAATTTCTCTAGCTGTAAATGCACGAACAGGTATGATTGGAACACATATAATGTGAAAAATAGCCTCTTCCCACTGGACAAGTCCTGCAGGTCAGGCAGAAAGTGTGTACTGCAAAGTAAATGGGAAGGCAAAAGAAAGCACATAGGAGAGAGAGGAAGGGGAAGACAAATAGGTTAGAAGGAGGTTTGAATTTAAAGCTGGCTGTCTGATATTATACAAGGACCTAGTAAACAAAGAAGTACGCTAGGTCAGGCTTAGTGCAGGCATTTATCACGTTACAAATGGGTGCCTACCACAGACAAACAGAAATACATTGACTATTTCTCTTCCACAGGCAGAATGTTCACGCAACCACTCTCATGCAGCTCTCCCCGACTGAGGCACTTACCACAGTTCTTACTCTGCCCTCCTGACTGAGACGGAGATTGCTTTGCCAATAATCTGGACAGCCACATAACTGCTTGCATACTTTTTCAGAATATATCTGCAAAAGATCTTTATCTGCTTACAGTTTATTTAGTAGGGTTGTTCCAGCAGCTAAGGCAGCCCAAGGACAGAAGTGAGTCAAAGCCTGCAGTGAAGGGTAGTGTCCTTTCCTAGAACAAATGATGTAACTGGAGAAAATGGGCAAGTTTGCGGGACACTTTTAAGGGCAAAATGGGCAAGTTTGGGGGGCACTTTTAGGGGCACTTCTTTAATCTTTCTTTGGCTAAGGGAAGGTGCATTTGAATAGCAGTTAGTTGGCCCAATAAAAGATGTTTCCTCTTCTTACAAACCTTGCAATTCTTTCTTTTTCTTTTTTAAGGAACAGAAGAAAAAGCTTCGTCTTTCCCTTCTACATATCCTATTGGATTATATTCTAGTCCTATAGTACAAGGGTCATGCTGATTGCCAGTTGGTTTTTACAAATCTTGCACAGCTGCTTATATACAGGGTATTCTATAGAGATGGCAGCACCCTTCTACGCCAGCTGCTTCTGTAATTCCTTTTGTTATTAGATAAACTGTACCCACCAAACTGCACCGCAGACCTGCAGCCTACAGCTGGGGCTAGGAAGGAACGTTTGATTGTAATTTGGAGAAAAGACACCTCAGCCCACACAGTTCAAGCTCTGTTGCACTCTGTCCACTAGGTGATCAGAGATGACAGAAAACACACACTACGAGATGGGAGAAAGTGGAAGTTCCCATCACTATCTCAACAGATTTGTTTTTTCCAGTCCTCTTAAAACAAGCAAAATAAATAAATAAAAAAACTAACCACAGCACTTTCTCATCTATGATATAGAATTTCAATTGGAAATGCCCCAGTACTGAGGTACTAGAGATGGAATGCAATACTGTATCAGATCATTGCTATTGGATGGGAGAAAAATAAATATCCTTTAAAGATGTACTATAATTCATTGCAGGAAAAACATTACTAGAGAAAATTCACCATAATTAAGATAGTTTGCCCTCAGAAATTATTTTTAAAGACAAGAGTTTTTTAAGGATTCTAGTGTATGAGGAAAATTAATAAGCACCATACCAGCAGAGAATTCCTCAGCAGGAAGTACTGTCCAGCCACCCAGGAACTGAGGACATCAATAAGCACATCATTACTGGCAATGGAAAAGCTCCAGCTGACTTCATTAGGCTTTGGATTAGGCAAAAGGGTCAGTAAATGTTGGGTGGTGGTGGTACATTGTGATTTTCTACAACAGATCTTGGAGAAATTATTGGAAAATACTCACAAAATTCTTTAGCCTTATTTTTAAAGTGTTCTACCATGTTAAATCTTTCTGACATTTTCAACAATATTTTGTTTTCATACAAAGCTTCATTTTATGATGATAAAATCCCTATGCTCCTCTTTTCTCTCCATGTCTGCTTTCCCATGGCAATAAAGATCAATTAAAATAGGTTATTCTAATTCTGCTAGACATTTGATTCCCCAACACGCACACTGCCATGTTTTAATTCATATCCAGTGTTCCTGATGTGATTAAAAAAACAAAATCCACAATCTGTCATATCTGCAAGAGGCTTCCTTTGTAATGGTATTCATTATTGCTCAAGTCAGTGTAGGGAACAGATAATACATGTTTTGTTCTTTTGACAACTATTCATTTCATTGAGTGCATAGATGTGTAGGCCTGTGTAGACAGAAGATTTAAGCAAGCAGTGTTTAAACCAGAACTCATTTTAAAAAGCTTGATTGATGCGGTAGTATGCCATGTGACTGTTATGCAAATTATAGCTTGTATCCACTAAGAAAAAAAGCCAGTATAATAAGTTTGGATTTTCTTTTAGGCATACCAGATCAGGCAAAAAGTTCCCTACTTTTGAGAGATCTGTTGTGGGTGCCAGAAGTAGGACAAATGAGTATTTTAAAAATAAATCAATAAAAATCTGCACCTAATGTATCATTTGTGAAAGACAGAGCTCTCACTGCTCTCTTTGGAAAAGTCACTCCACCTGATCCCCTCATGGCTCCCAGTGAAGAAGACAACAATACTTCAAGTCATTTTCTTTGGGGCAGGATCTGGTGAATTCTGGAGTGTAAATAGTAAAGATCACCAGCTACATTAACAAGAACAAGCAGCTTATCCATGTGAGGTGACAACTAAGATGCCCTGTGGCTGCAGACTGGGACCCAGGAGAGAGAGGTTCTCAGAACCCAGCTTTATAGCTAGGCTTCCAAAAATCAGCTAAATTAGTACTGAAAATAACCCTGCAATATAGTTTTCAGCTTTCAGCCTCTGAAAACAAACAAGCAAAAGGTCACATACAAAGATTCAAAAAGGAGTCAGGCATCCCAGATTTGAGTTTGGCCCAAAGAAACAGAACAGGGAAAGCTTTATTCCCCTGGTAATTGTATCATTCTCTCCCATTAAAAGAGTTTGACTTTTCAGGCCAGCCAGCCCATACCTGTCTCTTACAGAAGGGATGAAGTGTTCATGACTGCTCACCTAGACCACGGACTCTGACAATGTCTGAACTTAAGGTTGCAGCTCTGACCTTTCCATGCACTTCGAGGAAGGTACGCACCTCTGTGCTGTCTCCTGAAATGTCTCCGCACATCACTACCACAGTGGGTTTTGGGTCTTCTGCCAAGCCGTCTGTATACCAAAGGAGATGAACCAGCAGTTCGTTCGAGGCTTCTGAATAAGCCTCTTTCTGCTTTCCCATGGACAAAGTCATTCATGCCATTACACAGTCATTTATTTGTTGTTTCTTATGAGCATCATCAACAACAGAAACCTTTCACACTGACTCTCCAGTGACTTCAATATCACTTACCTACTGTCACTCTGTTATGGCTGCCTTAATTCTTTTAAGTTCTTAAAATAGTGAGTTTTATACATGTGTGTGGGATGAAGATTCTTGAGAGAGGTTCCTGTTTTGTTGGTTTGTCTCTCCTCTGGTGTTACTTATATCTTTCTCCCTTGCCTTGAATTAGGTGTAATTTTTAGCTCATGTGCCATGCCCTTTCCTTACCCACTGTCATTTCCTCTTAAATGACTGCACCCTCCTGACATATTGTGACATGGCCTTGGCGTATATTCTTTAAGGGTAGATGGCACTAGCTCTGCAGCTACAACTGAGATGAAGAAAAGACAAAGTACTCTAAGAGTGGTGTAATTTGCATGCTTGCAGCTAGTAATTAATGGACAGTTGGTATTGCAGATAACAGAACAAAAGTCACACAGTCATGGACACCATGGGAAAGACTGATCTTCAGATTTATAAATGATACAAAAGGAAGGGACAGAATGCTGTTTAGCTGATAGATTTTTTTGTAGTCATCAGCTTCTCTTCAAGTTTCACACTTGTTCACTGGACTCATCATCACAGCAGCTGCTTTCTTAGACAGGAGAGGCAAAGCAGACAGTCTCAAATTGCTTCTCAAACTCACTATTACAGCTCAGATTGACTGTCAAGCTATCACAGCTTAAGAAGTGACCACTTCTCATCTCATGCATGGTAACTATTATGTTCCTGGTCTACAGAAAACTCAAGGTACCACAGTACTCTCAAGGTATCATACTCAATGTAGCCTTCTTAACCCTCTTTCACTGCAAAGCTAAGTTGAATTATTTTCATTTGCTGAAGGCTAAGAGCATATGCACAGATGCTCAACAGCTATGCAATCAGCTGACTGGCAATCTGAGCTCCTAGAATAATTTTAGGTTGAGAGTCCACCTATATCACACGGGGAAATACATTTCTGATAAATGTAAACCGACTATTACTCTCATTTAGTATTTCACTAGCATGATGTGTTTTATTTTAAGTACTTCTAACAAACAAAAGGTGATAGATTGAGAAACCTCAATATTCTTTTAAAGCTAAAATGTTTTAGAAAGTTCTAAAGTTCCTCAGTTCAGATTCAGACAAAAATTTTGGAAAWACCATTTCCCTCAAAGTTCAGATATGGTGCCTGAGTTCAAATCTTTTTCCCACTCGAACTTAACAGCGACTAATTTCATGCTGTCAGAGACTCATTTTGGATAGAGATAGAACAGCCAGAGTCATCTCTGACCTGGCTGTGGGGCTACCTCTCTCCTTGCAGCACTCCCAGGAACTCATTTGGCTCCCAATAAAAGTTGGTGCAGAACTAAGGTCTACATGAAGTTTTTCACAATGGATAAAGCGGTGCAGCAGCTGAATCAGAGCCAGGCCTCTTCCTGCTTCTGCTGTGCCTTCTGCCAATTTCCTCTCACCCTTGACACTTCCCAAGCCCAGAAACTGTTAATATGTCTGTGATAGGAAATTCAGCTAATGCTGTGGAGAGCTCTTCTGTGCATTTTACTAGCTTATGCAGTATATTTGGGGAAGAAATTTTTTTCCACACCACAGCAGATTTCAAAACAAGATAGAAAATCAACCCAATTATATCATAAACCTGCACTAAGTCACACAAAAACAAGGAATGAGCCTAATAAAGCCTTTACTTGCACTTTTTTCCCTATGTCAGGCTCAATCATTAATGCCTTAATAACCAGTCATTCTCTTCCAGCTGACATTAAAGAAATGATTGTACTTCTAGAAGAAAAGAGACTAAAACATAACTTAAGAGATCCACAATCTACTTAAAGAAAGATTTCAAAGGAGGAAAAGAACAGGAGAATTATAGCATCCTACTAAATGATATAATGGGGCTTGTACTCTGCAAATGCAGTGGGAATATGCCCCTTGAACCAAAGAAACAGTGCTTATTTGAGTTCATATTTTATATTCTTTTCTTCATTCTGTTTATGTAAATTGCATAATTATTAGTGGGAACTGCCAGATTACACAAGAAATGATCCATCATATACATAAATAAAAAACTTCATTTGATTGTGTAGTTATGGTTTCCTTCTGAGAAAACCCTGAATTGCATTATCATGTTTCCACTTATTATTATTTCACTGGAATACCTTCTTTGTATTGCGTGGATCTTCTAAGGACTATTTCTTTTATAGTGGAGAATACTATTGTGAAACATATTTTGCTACCTTTGGAATTACTGAATCAGAGTGACTATGTCTTATGAGCACAAAGGCTTGCCAGACTCAGCAAACTCACAGGTTTATAAGTCAGCTTGTGAAAATGTTTGGACTTGATTATTGCTTTGCTTTTAAATAAATCAATATTTAAGAATACATTAAGACTCAAACCTATTTAAAAATTACCCTTACTTTGATTAATGATGAATGAAAATGATAGATCATAAAATATAAAATAATATATATTTTATTAGGATTTTAATAGAACTTTAAACCTTAAATTTCCAGGCTGCATCCAGATTAACCCAAGTCTACAATTTATTCAACTTACGTTTTACTCTACAGTGCTTCAGTAAGAGCAATTGCTTGCCACTACTCAAGTTCCCAGTCAACTGCAGACATCTTTAAAATATAGCTCTTGAGTGCAGATAGGACCCTGGCAAGCGAACTATTCATGTTTGCAGCTGTCACACTGCTTTCGCAATCCTTTTTTCACTTGCAGGCCTAGGCTGCTAAAACCTTTCTCAGAAATGCAGTCCACAATAGTATAAAATAATGGTTGGTTTAAATACTATTTTACCCACATCCAATCTGGATACAATTAAATAACTTTAGAACTGTCTGCAGATTTTTTATAGCAGGCCTTTCTCTGAGCAGTTTTACTGTTATGTGGCTCCCTAGCCATTAAACTACTGCCTGCCAACTGGGGGGCCAGACTTATGAACCAGTGCAGTAGTGCAGTGGTAAACATAAAGAAGAAAAACTCACTTGCCTGGCACACTCAATCTTGCCCAGTTTAGTGATGGGTAAATTCTGTTTACCTGTATTCCCTTTCCACAACACAACCAGCCAAAGCTGCATCAAGGAAGTGCTTTGTACATTGCTCTTACCTGCAATTCTTTTAAATCAAATTACCTGAAATTTTTATATATTCTGTAGCATATGAAAAACCTCCTTAATACTTCCATTTAAGGAGAGATAAAGGCAGATCTTTCCTACTGAAATCCAAGCAAGAATTGGTTCTAGCAGTTTATCCAAATCTGAATTTAACAGAAGAACTCTCTCCTTATCCCCAAAAGCTTGAGTATATTAGAATCATTAATGTTCTTCAGGATATTTTCACTGAAAATCTGGAGACTGTGGGGCTGGAGACTTAAAGGGAGCAGTCTCTGTGCCACTAAATTTATCACATATATCACATATACTTTGCTTAAAGTTCCACTTTTTAAATTCCTATTCAGCAAAAAAAGCAGCAGTGACTTTGACGTGGAAGGAGATGATGTCGTGGCTACAAATGGTAGTAGTCAAGAATTAAAACTCCATGGATGCTGAAACCAAGCTTTCCTAAGTACTCTGCGCTAAAGCATGTTGACAGCTGGCCCTAAGTTAGATGTATCAAACTGTGAGAGATCAGAGACAGTGTTTACTGACACTCAAAGCAAGGAATGAGACTCCTCAGAAAGGTGGAAAAGGGTTTTTCTATGCCACAGACATTTTTGGGATTTTTCTCCAGTTCTGCATTATGGATTTTTTTTTTGTTTTTTTTTTTTTTGAGGGGAGCTGCTTGTTTTTTTAATGGAAGTTAGAGATGCACACATCTAACTAGTCATCAGTCCAGTGCTATGAATACAGATCAGGTAAGAGACTCAGTTTCAAGACCTGTACCATCTGATCTGGGACTAGAAATGGGTCTCCAAAACCCAAATAATTGCTGTGACTATTCCTGTGTTGGCTGACCAGGGAGGTTCCTTTCATTTTGATCCCCACCTTCCCTAAGCACAGCTCCCCATCTGAGCCTGCTGCTCCCCTCTCCGCTTTCACAGCTCCCAGCCCGGCTCTCCAGCCACCTCCTCGCTTCCCATTCCCAGTGTTCCCTTCCCTCCTGTGCCGTGGGTTCACCCCCAGCCAGCCTACTTCTTATCCTTTCCTTGACTAACCAGTATATTTTTCAAACAAAGAGTCCCAGAACTAATAAAACCTGATGTACAGGGGATTTGTATCTCAAGGTTGAATGAATTTTAAGCTAAATTATAGTAAGACTGCAGCATGAGTTCACCCCTTATTAGACACTTGAGACTCTACTCAGAGAGAAATATCACCTACGTGGCAATTTGGATAACTAATAAGGACATAGCTTTATTCTTTTAGGAATAACAAAACAGAAGCTAGCACATACAGAAATTCCTTAATTCACATACAACATTTCAGATGCTTATGTATAGCCAAATTATGCCAATAGGGAAACCTTTCATACAACTTACTAAAACCTCAATCTATTTTTTTAACAGTGCGTGGTAAACAAGTCTGGAAAATTTCAACAGTGAGAACAAGAACAATGGGGTGTTGAAAATTATTCCTCTGCTTCTAGTAATTAAATGACACCCTTGCAGGTTGGAGCTAAAGATGCGTCTGGGTGAAGATACATGAAAATGAGGCATACTAATCAGTCCATAAATGATAACAAGAAATGTGCAGAAATAGTAGCAAGGAGATTTTTATCTTTTTTAAGTGACAGATCAATTACCTTGTTTGTTGCAAAAAAATGCATGTATTTTTCTGTTACTCTAAAGATGATCAAGCTCACTAAATGGCAAGAAAATGGATTTTTAAAGTGTCAAATATATTTTGCCTCATTTGTCAGAGGCATGAATATGCTGCATGGAACTCATATAAAATTGTGAAGTCAGAGTTTTCAACAAGAAATAAATATACAGGCAATTTGTCAGGTCCCACAGGAAATTAGTCATAATATTACTTGCAATTTTTCTTACATATGGTTAATAATCATGCATATTAAAACATTTACTTTATAATTCATGAGATTTGGACACTAAAGGAATTCTGAAATTGGGCATACAATTTTAGAATCTCATAAATATACATGACTAAAAAGCCATAAATAGAAACATGTCTATCCAGCTAAGAAATGTGATGCTTTTGTGTCTTTTATAATTATGCGTTGAAATGAGATGAGCCAACTGCCAGTAGCGGCTGGAAATAGGATATACACATACCCTTAAGTACCAGAAATGATGGCCAGTGTGCAATGTTAACTAGTGGTCCAATTCAAATCCTCTTAAAATCAGTGGAATGAGCCAGACTCTAACAAAAAGGTGTTTCTGCCATGATGTTTTAGAAGAAAGAAACAACAATAAAAAGGAAAAAGCAGGTTTTAGAGTATTATTATGACAAGAAAGTTAAATTACAAGGTATGATTGACTTTGAATTGTTGTTTCATAGAGCTCATGTCACATATATGGCTGTGTACAAACAGATACGTACGTATTGAAGGCTTATTTGTTATTTAAAGCAGTTCTACCCCTTCACACTAACAGTGAAAAATAACAAAGATTTTAGAAATTTCCCAAGAAAACAACCTATTTCCTGCACCAGCATCCCAAAATATTGCAATTATGGTGCTTTTTTATGAGGATTTTTAGCATTTTAAATGATACAAGATATAACTTTAAAAAGTCATTTCACAATGAAACATGATCCACTTATTTTTTCTCCTAAAACAAAATGCTGTCCAAATATTTCCAAATCATTATTTCCCAGTGAAAAAATATGCTGCCAGAAAATTTCTCAAAAGCTCAACTAAAATGCACCCTTTCAAAATACTATTTAGTAAGCTTTTAGGTTTTTGGTCCCAAACAAGATATTCCAGTCATTTCAGAAACAAAAACAACTTGAAAATTACTTCTTCTCAACAAAGAGAGGAGCAAGTCTGTGTTACCTGGGTTGCCTACTTCCCGACTGCAGCCTGAGGCACCTCAGTCACTTTAGCCATCATCACAGGAACAGGATGTGCAGGGTAAGTTCACTGGAGGTACCCACAATAAAATTTTTGCATAAAAAAAATGCTTTAGATTCCACCTGTTTTTAATTTTCTTGTAAAAAATAATCAGACACATAACATTATTATTATTAATGTTTTTTAAACCAAACATGGAATATACTGTGAGTATTTAATGGGTATATACTAATAATTTTATTACTTTCTTTTCCTGGTTATTTAATATATGTATTTACACTTGCCACAAAAAAAAAAAAAAAAAAAAAATCTACAGTGCAAACAGTGGAAACTTTATGAGCAGTGAAATCTCAAACAGAAAGAAAAGCTTTTTCTTGCTGTTGCGATGGCACCTGAAAAGTGACAACTGCAAATTCTCCTGTTGTGCTTCCCTGCTAGCATATATATCCTGTTGTTTTTCTGTGCCTTTTACATAAGATATGCTCTTGTTCAATACGGAGCTCTGCTTAGGATACAGAAGGAATGTTTATCCAGAGCAAAAATCAGCAAGATTCATATTCTATAAACCAAACTGAACAGGTAAACTTTTCAAAAATAATAGGGGGTAGCAATGCAACCTTAGCAGTTCCTACTCATCCTACTCTCTAGTTCTTTCTTGTGTGATGTTTTTTGCTCCTAAATCCTGTCTTTGTTTTTTCAGACTGTGTGTTGTTACAGACTTACCGCCTTGAACTCCTTTGAGATCACACACAAGAAGAGCTGCACGCTCGCAGCAGTTTTTCCAGTGTGGATTGGAACCTCTTCACGGTGATGCCTGTGAATCCTTGGCTCTACTGAAACTCACATCAAGAGTTCACTGAGCTCCTCACCAGAGCTAGGACTTCAACCAGCCATCCTGTGTCCCTGCAAAGTTCTGTAATTGAAAGACAAATGATTTAAACGGTAAGAGATCCCCTTTAGAGATTTCTGATGTTGTTTCATGCTCAGTTTAAGCTTGCGTGGACAATATCATTACTGAAAGGGGGGGTCCTGCCCTTCCTATGCTATCTGCACATTTCTGCCTTTGGAGAACTGGCTGAAGCATGCACGCAGGTGAATGATAAACCAGGCTGAGGAAATGATCCAGCTGAAAAACAACCCAGCAAAAAGAAAGGTTATTTTGAGCAAGGGGACTGCTTCTGTCAGTTGAGAGAAGGGATTAAGCTGGAGTGGGGAAACAAGTGGCACCACATCAGTTAGTGGCAACACCAGTTTCAGCAGATTGTAAAATTGCAGTGCTGTTTCCTACCTCATAAACTATTTCTTCTACATTTTACTCCTCTGTTTTCTTCATGATTCAACAGGTCCCTCCTCTAGTGTTTTTGTCTGTAAAAATGACAAACAAGTAAGAAAACATATATGAAAATAATCAGCCTGTGAGCCTGGTTATGTTTGTATTTCTCAGTAACTCACTGTCCTTACAGCTTTTCATTCTTTTGCATCTCTTTCTGATGAGATACCATGCTAGAGCACCCAGCAAAATAAATAAGTGATTTTTCTGTCTTGCAAAGGTGTTTAAGCTAAAACTAGGACCTAGCAAAGTTCTTAGAAAAATCCTGCGAGGCCCTGAGAAATGTTCTCTGCAGCCTGACAATACAGTCCTGCACCTGGCATGCAGGCAGCCTTGGGTTCAAGTCTCTGCTCTAAATTATCAAAGCATGAAGCTGAACCTGAGCTTTCTGCAAGTCAGGGAAGTGCCCTAACCCCACACTCCTGGGTATTTGGGGGAAGGATGGGCCCTGCTGTTCCTTTCAGGGTTCTCCACTAGGGAACTGCTGATGAAATTGAACTTTTTGCCACAAAAGCCTTTCAGCTTAAACACATCTTTGCTTTCTGATGAAAAGCCACTCACTCAGGAAAAAAGAAATACCACCTTGTTCTGAAAAACAGGAGATGCTGTTTATTGTCCAGGTTTGACAAAACCTGGCTTGTATACAGGGTAGAAAAAAATGCACACCTGAAATGTTTTCATATTTCACAAGGAAAAAGGTGCTTATTCTCCACACATCCTTCTCTGCTCCTTTTTGGCTGATAAAGAAAAAGAAAAGAAAAAGAAAAAAGAAAAAGAGAAAAAAGAAAAAAGAAGAAAGAAAAAAGAAAAAGAAGAAAGAAAAAAGAAAAAGAAAAAAGAAAAAAAAGAAAAAGGAAAAGAAAAGGGGAAAGAAAAAGAAAAAGGAGAAAGGAAAAAGGAAAAAGGAAAAGAGGGGAAGACTAACAAGAACCCTCCTTATTCTGGTTTTGAAACAGAGATGGGAGACTTGTGAGGAACTGACTCATCAGGCAGAAAGATTTCCGCCCATGCTGCTGCACACACAGGTCAGTGAGCACACAACATGGAACTTCGTAGCCCCACAACAGCTGCAGCCTGTGCTGGAAAAGGGAGGAAGGGGTTGAAGAGGAACTGCAGATATGTGAGGAAGGTGAATGGTACTCAAGGCTGTTATCCTCTGGGCACAGAGGTGCTATCACAGCTACTCCCCCTAGCCCTAATGGGAGTCATGGGCAATGAGGCTGCACAAAGAGAAATGACTCTAATGCACTGAGGCTGTAGAGGATTTGAGTGTTGCAGCTGTTGAACTTTGCCATGATGGTTGGTAACCATTTTGGCCTTTTCCAGCTGTGTTTCAGAAGGCTCTGGGGAGGGGTATCCTCTGCAGGCTCTGGGGTTGTGACGCGCCAATAGAGGGGTGTCTGGGATTCTTTCAGATTCCAGGATTAGTTGCACTGAACTTGAGAGATCGTTTGCCAAGTGTAAGAATTTATTAGAGCTAAGCAGTTCTACACATATGACAGATGCTGGACAACACTAAACAACACAACACAATCTAAAAGTATAACAAAGCTAAAAAGTATAGGAAAGCTAGAAATATAACATAACTGAAAATAGAATACACATATCAGAGCTCTGTGGTAAAGCCATGGGTACACGGTACAATGACAGTTCTCAGATGCACAGTACAATGACCATTCTTGCCCTTTCCTTGTCCTTATGGGCCACCCTTCTGGTTTAGTTTTCCCCAGATTATTCTCACCATGCTCGAGATATGCCAAGATGATTCAGGTTCTCCCTGGCAGCTGACACCAGGGGCGTCCCTGCTGATGGGTGGGTTGTCGGGTCCTCAGGCTAGCTGACAGTTAGTCTAGTCCCCACAGAGGTATGTAGCTTACTTGTTTTTATCCTTCCAGGCTTAGATCATTATCTGTTTGAACAATGCCAGACCATGGTTACACAATAGAACTGATGGCCTCAGTCGGTTACAGTACACAAAGCAACAGAGAACAGTATGGACGTTCAACAGATAACAGTACACATCAGCAGATGTCAGTAGGGACATTCAACAGATAACAGTACACATGTTCAATAGATAGCCCAGTGCAAAATTTCACACTACCTAGATGCTTACGGTGTGAGTCTGAGGTGTCACTTCTCCTTTGATCACTAGGTTTGCTCAGCACTTGGGGGTCATTGGAGGGCTACAGCAACCCCGCAGTGTGGTGACTCCAGGCGTGGTGCACCTGGGGGTCCTTAACTCTTGGGGAGCACCCTGGAGCAAACACCTCTTCTATGGGCTGCACCAGTCTGAGACCCACGCTTGCCTGTGCAGTGCCTATCAGGGGTTCTTCAGGTCTGTGGTGCAGTCTAGCTCATGGGTGGTTTTCCTGAACTGCTAGATCATGGAAACTGTCACATCTGCCTTTTTGAGGAAGTGTTCCATGTTTTCCTGAGGCTCTCAGATTAAGTATCTTGACAGCTAAACAGTGTATGCAGCCTCTGACTATTACTTCTAAAGGAATACCAGACACTGAGAGATCATGCAGTTGAATTTCCGAAGACTAGATAGAAAAAAAGAAAAACACTGAGGAAATAGTGGAAATAACAGGGACTATGTTACTACATGGCATTTGGTAATGATCCTTCAAATCAACAATCTGATTAATGCACAAATCATTATTCATATTAAAAATAACTGCTTGAAATTAAAACAAGTTCTGTGGAATTCTAATAGTACATGTATACAAAATTTTCTGTACAAACTAGAAATCAATTATACCCTTGTGCCTTATAAATTATTGACTTTTGACCAAAAAGCAGACATAATGTATTGCCCAACTGTATGCTTCAACCATCATTTTATAGCTTGTGCCCAAATTTAGATCTTGTGTATAGATTTACCCTTATACTAATGCATCCTAATATTACAACCAATACCTCAGAAAAGGCAGTTCAGAGACTTCTGCAAACACCCGGCTGAGTTAAATCTTAGCAGTGCTAACCTCCAAGCTTAATTGATTACAGTGAAGATTAAAGCAGACATATTTCAACTCTAAGATTTATTGGCTACTGCACCAAAGATAGGTTTCTATCACAGTAAGGTCAATAAAGACTTTCTACCCTTGCAAACAGTAAGGAAATACAATATAATTGCACTTCAGAGTTAGATGAATATCAGCAAAGAAAGAACTGTGAATCAGTGCAGTTAGCAGAAAATGTTAAAGGTTCAAAAATTGAACAATGAATTGAAAGCACTACAGAAAAATTATTCTAAATCTATAAATTGCTTCTGATTTAGAGCGAGCATGAAGCACAAAGGGTGAAAAATAACATCTCACAAAAGCATTTAAATTATCTTGTTGTTGTGTTACTTCTTAAAATAGCATTCCATTTAAATATTAAACAATATTATAGCTTGGCACATTGTAAATAATCAGGATGACTTTTGGAAAGCACAGGAATGTTCATAAGCTTTATGCTACCTGAACCTTGCTACAATGCTTTAGCAACCAAGACATAACCTTAACCAGCTGAGGAAATTCCTTCAGGAAAAACCTACCTGAAAGCAGTTTTGCAGAAGCAGATTATTAAATTAGTTCTTTGCCAGTCTCTCAGAGGTTCACAATGCCTTCATCTGCTTCTTGGGTCTTTGCAGCAAGTGACTGTTTGAGAAATATGTCTGTGAAAAATTTAAGAATTATTGGCTGTGTTTTGAGTACATCAGTGTGCACGTGTGAAAAACACTGCCTTGTGTCAGGGCCAAGTTGGCTTTTTCCCAGCACAAGAACAACAGAGGGTATATAAAACCTTACCTGTCCATCTGATTGAAAACGCATTAGGATGACAGAATGGATGAAATTTAAGTATGTCAGATTGTCTGAAATTACAAAAAAAAAGGGGGGGGGGGAGCTGTAGAAGCCAGCCATTAAAAACAGAGGCAGGGAGAAAGACAGATACAGCCTCAGAGAAAAGGCACACACTGGAAGAAGACACTGGCTCCAAAAGAGAGCAGTCACAGTAGGTATGTGGGTGGAAGTTTTGTCATCCAGAAGAATAGTCAGGCTTTGTTCAAAGAACATTTGAGTGATGAGGAAACTGGGTCAGAAACGGCATGCAAGTCTGTTTATAGTGTTTTATCCATGTCCCTGTTTTTCTTGAGTTGATTAAGATAAAGAACAGTAATTTTTTGGAGTCTTGACAATATCTGTGTTGTTTCACATACTGCCTGGCCCTTAAGAGATAAATTGTAAAAACCTCCAAAAATATTGCGACCAACTCTGGAATGCAGGAAAGACACGTTAATACAGTGGGCAGTCTGTGCGAACAACAGTCATCGTAGAAGGCTGCACGAGGTCTGAAGTCTACCTCAGAAGTATTTTAGAGGAGCAAAGAGAGAAGGAAGAGTCTCACACAGAGAAAAACCTGAAAAAGTGATGTCTAGTGTGTGTGTGGGGGGCAAACACAGCAAATTACTAAAAGTTCAGCTTACATCCAACACTTGGTTGTAACACTAGAGATAGTGACACAATTAAGTCAACTCCAAGAATGACCAGGTGTTTCTGGTGTGAGTCAGCGGAAGTCCACTACAGTAAAAGGAATGATATTGATTTACATCAGGTTGACACCCGGCTTCAGATAGCTCTGACAACACAAGCGTCATTGTATAAAGGAACAGGGAAAAATGGTTCCACTCAGAAAATTTGAAAGTTTGCAATACAGAAATATGGAGTTTACAGTATGATTACATGTTTTTCAGCTTCCTCAGTGCAACTATGCGTGTAGGAGAGCAATTACCGTTAACTGACACATTACTGCTCCCACAAGCCAAATATAAAACAACAAATCCTTCAAGTCTCACAAAAAATGATGAGATTAGGTGCAACTACCACTTAGACTCTCTGTTTAGGTTACCACTGGCAGTTAGTTTTACCTTTATGAGAGATTTAAATTCTAATGCATGTCATATAATGTTAAATTCCTAAAATTCAGAAATCTTTTTCACCTGTGGTTTTTTTTTTTAAGAAACTTGCTTTGAGTGTGTGAAACCTCCTTTTATTATTTTGCCATTAAAGATTGTCCTTCCATAGTTATTACCTATTTATAGTGCAAAAACACAGGCCAACAACTCTGATTACAGCTTTTATAGTCGCAGAATTCCCATAAAACAAGACAGTCACTGTCCAAAGGCATTATAAGTTGAGTGAATGGTAACAGCAATCTAAATATAAACTAAGGCTTCCATGATAATTGCTAATGTTTTCTAAATCAGATTAATATGAGCATATATTTTTTCATAGGTAGTTTTGAACTGAACTCTCTCATAGGAGTGTATCCACCAGGAAGCTGAACAGCTCAGAAGATGCCAATGATTCACATGCATCACTGGGAACAACAATAAGATCCCAATGCATTCAGTCATATTTCACTGCCTCCCACATAATTAATTTAATTTGTGTGCTATACTCTCAATCTACTTCCCCATTAGTACCAAAAGAATTAAGGCTTGAAATCGCTGCTGTATGCTCTCTAGTGGTAGATCTGCGTACCAATGGATTTAAGAGCACTTTGTGACAGCAGAATGTGCAAAGAGACATGGTGGGGCAGGATTTACTTCAGCTAGCTGTGAAAACTCAAAAGGTAGGGCTCTTTCTTATACTAGTTATCCTGGCTCTCTCCTAAGACAGGAAGAAATGCACTCTGGCATTGATTTTGTATTGTGTTTGCATCCGTTAAGTCCCTCTAATTCCTGTTGGCTAAGCATTGCTGAATATAAGTCACACTAGGCACACAGCCTCTGGTAAAATTTAGGACACTGAAGTTGAGGCCCAAGGCTTTAACTTACTAGATACAATCTTAGGGACCAGAAACTTTGTGCAGTTCAGGTCAAAAAACCCCTTTCTATTCCTGGAATTGAAGGCAAACAAATTTCATCTTCTTTTAGAAAGTTTAGTTGCTGTTAATGTCATAAATTCTGTTCATTGTGGAATGTTCCTGCGGGATGGCCAAGGCTGGGCACACACTGATCAACGCAGCAAACTAACCTGGGAGCCCTCTACTCCCCATTGCTGGAGGCTACATGGCAATTGAAAGTCCTTGAGAGAGCTGAGGGTCCTGAATGGAAAAAGATTTCTCAGTTTAAAATAGGTGTTGCTGACCATATATCTAAGTATGTTATTGCCAAACTAATAATAAACTTCCCTATCTGAATTTTTTTAGCAGTATATAATGGACTTCATTGAATTTCTTGGACATGCACCTTGATTATAAAAAAACATTACCAAACTGGATGATGGAATAGAAAGTATACTTATTAAAATCAAATGTGACAATAAGAAGGGAAGGGCTGCAAGCATGTTGGAAGACAGGTTTACAATTCAAAATGATTTAGACAAATTGAAAAATGCTCCAGAAAAAAAAAAAAAGATGCTATTCAATAAAGACAGATGTAAAGTTCTACACTTGGTCAGGAAGAATAAACTGCAAAAGTACAGGACAGGGACAATTTGCTAGGCAACAGTAATGCTGAAAGGAAGCAAGGAACTGTAGTGGCTCACAAAGCAAAACAACAACTCCAAGCTATTGAAAAAAAGGAAAATGCCAAAGGAGGTGCGTAAGTGGGCACGTTGTCTATTGAACATGGGACAAAAACTTTCCACGTCACAGACTGGGACCACTGCTTCAGCTGTGTTTCATTTTGAGAACTGCACTTCAGGAAAGATAAGGGTAATGGTGTCCAGTATAATTGTCTTATTTCTCAATGCGGATATTCTCTTTATTTTAAAAATGTCCAGAACATGTACATTTTTCCACATAAGATCATTGATCAAAAGACCATTGCCCAAAGACCACAAGAGGTTAACTATATTTGTGAATATTAGAAACAATTTATCTTCTGATTTATTGGTTCAAATTTAATATAGAGGTGACCAAAAATAACTTTCTGTCCCATCAGTTTGGAATTTGACATGTTTTTAATAAAACATGAGATAACTGTTATTGCTGTATCCATTCTGTGTGTGAAATAACATTAAAAATGCATGTGAAAATACTGAAATATTTCTTTCCAGATTGCTGACCTGAAAAGAAAATGTTTAGTTTCAGCTGGACACTAACTGAGCTGGCCTATCTAAGTCACTTTGCTGCCCAGCAGGAATCACAAAAATGTGTCCCCCTTTGGTCAGATTTCAGTTCCCATTACATATTGTTGGCTCAGACAGACAAAGGCTAAGGTCAATTAGAAACAAACGATTTCCTGACAGAGAATTTTACTGACATAGATTTTTCTTCTGTAGAAACTCTGGAGTTAAAGGAAAACTCACTTAATGGGGAGAAAGCATTCAAAACAAACTGAAAGATCCTCGGATTATTTTCTGTTTGAGGAAAAAATCTATCATACCTCATGTTACCTATCATTTCCCAGAGCTAGAAGTCTATCCTGGCGCATGCATACCATCCCTTACGAAGTTCAGGTAACCCAGCTCCTTTAGGGATCTTTTTGGGGAAAGGATTCCATTCTGCAGCCTCTCTTCATGGTCCTGCTGACTCATTAAAACAGCAAAGGTCATGTTTTGAGTTTGACCAAGTGCAACAACATGGGTTTCAGTGATTTCCAACCCTATTCCAGTAAGATTCAGATTTTATGGCTTGGATGTGAAAGAGAGCTCTACCATTGACTTTCAAGGGTACATTTGCAGATCACCTTATTATAATTTGCACTGAATTATTAATGTTGAACTGACTGATTAATTCAAAATGTGTGTGCTGGTTCTATCAGAGCATACTGTGCTCTGCAGAGCAAATGAAATTGGAGCAGATTGAGAAGGGCAGAACTTGCACAACTTCTTTGCTGACCCCTGCAGGCATAATCTGATTCTGTCAACTTTTACCTTTGACTACATCTCTTTTGTACACTTCTTGCACAACATGGAGCTCAGGAGGAAATTAAATATGGTCTAAATCTACATTCTAATGCAATTCTTATGCACTGCATTATTTCTAACAGTAATCTCCTCCCACAGAAGGGACTGATGCATATTATCAAGCATGAATATATTACATACATCTTGATTTAAAAAAGAAACGAGTTCATTAAAATATTTGTTCACCTCAAAATAGTACTAAGTCATAGGAATCAGATGAAGAAATCATTTTGCCAAGTTTTTTGAACAACACAAGTAGAAATTTAAGCATTTGGTGTAAACGGTGATATTCACATTTGTGTTTTCAAACAATAAGAAAGCTTTCTTTTTCTTTAGGCTTTGACCAACCTATCCTTTCACAGTGTATCTATACCATTCACACCTAATTAGTGTTTTGCAAACTTTCTATTGCCTGGGCTTACTCCCCTAGCATCCTCCTCCTCCTTGATCTGCTGCTTCCTCCAGACCATAACAGCTGCCTCTTGGTCCCTCCAAGGGGGTCTTTTTGCTGCTTTCTGCCTCCCATTCCTGAGCCACCTCACTCATTCTCTTCCTTAGATACATACCCGTTTCTTACTTTCAGACCTCTGCTCTTGCCCCTGAGCTCAGATATGTCTTCCAAGACTCCTACTCTTCCCTTCTTCCCCAATTCCCTATTACATTTCCTTCCTCCTCCTCCCCCTCAGTCTGCGACGGCCCCGCTCTACCTCCTCACATCTGCTTCCCGCACCTTGCCTTGGTCCTGCATGCCAGCAGAGTTCACAGCTCCGCTCTCTGCTCTGTCCCAGCCTACTTGTTCTGCACCATTATTATTAGTGTCTGTGTCCCAGCAAGCAGTACCTCATCCGCTGGGGGAAAGTTCAGCCAGCTCGGTAGTCCTGTGATTATATTACTGTGAGGGCATCATTCTTTGCTGCATCCACTCTATGCAAGTTGCTATCTCTGAGCAGATGGATCAAAGCAGAAGATGAAACATTTGACAATTTCCTGAGCTGCAAAAGATCAAGAGATCTTATTCATGGAAACACCATACCATATCTCGAGTGACAGTTAAAAACAAACAAACAACAAACAAAAAAACTAATGTACTGAGCTTGCTTTCAAAATCAGACACATGGTTTACCAGAGTGAAGAACTGGAGTGAACTCCTAATGATATATAAATATTCCCTCTGGGAAAATAAATAAAACAATGTTCTTTTTACAACAGTAGGTATGAAATCTTAAAGTATGAAAAAGTTCTTTGTTTTTGTAAGCATTTCTATTTTTCTTGATACTGTTTACATCATGAAGCCTACTGCCTTTCCAAAGCACCTGAGTAATAAAGGATGATTAACCATAATTCTCTTTTCCTTAAGTGATCACAGGATCACTTTAAAGCACAGAAACTTGGAAGAAGTTGGATTTGAAGAGCACAAGGGCTATACAGACAAAAATACACTTACAAGACAAGTATGCGTTATATAAATGGTCAATTATATAAATGATAAAGAATACAAATACTAGATGCTAGTCACGAATATTCTAACTTCATTTAGGCGTATTTGCTAGAGTCAGGTTTTCTTCTAGTTACAAAAGAAGAGAAAACCCTTAAAAAAAAATCAGCCTATCACTACACCTAAGAAAAATCAATTCTCCATGCTTCCTCAGATGGGATTCTCAGGCAGAAGATGACCAGTCAGCTCTTAGCATTTAGTTGGCATCTTCCATCTAGTTATTCTACTTACTTCCTTAGACATAACACTGAAATAAACATCACATGCCAGGCACATATGAAATGATAGCAAATGAAAATTTCAATGATATTATTTAGAGCCATCCTGGTGTGAAGAAAAGCTGAGAGTTCACAGCTCCTACAAATCGGTCAGTGCCTAAGTCTCTCTAACTGTGGACAAGATTTCTTGATCTAAGTAGACTGAAAGAAAGGAAATCAAATCAACAGCCAACTGAAACACCAAGAGGTGGTCAGTGTTCAGTTAGCACTGAAGTAAAGTTATGAAAAGGAAAATTAATTCTGAATATCAGGAAATCTTTTTTAATAATATGTTCTGTTAAACCACAAGGACATCTGCCCTCATGAAAGCAGAATCATGGGGTGACTTTTAATAACTGGTCTGGACAAACCAATTGTAAGTATCCTTTAGGGCAAACCTTGCACTGGATATAATACAACAACATTTTGCTTTCAGTAGTTTCTATTATTCTAAGGTGAACTGAAAATGACTGGTCTTTCACCACCTCCTTCTCTACTACCATGCAAACTGCTGCTAATTCTTTAACATCAGACATTTGAACTGTGCATATATCACCTCATATTTGGGACCAAGAATGCAGAATTCCCCAGACAAATTTTAGCTGGATCAAACTCTAAATAGTCCTCACTCTAACTGTTTGGTGTGAGTTACGATTCTTTGTCAAATCACACCTTTTGTCAAGCATGTCTGATAAGACACAACCTAGTCTATGCTTCCAAAAGTGCAGTGGCTTTTTGGAAATGCAATAGACAGTAAGAAGATATGCAGACAGCTGAAAGTGTCTTTTAGAAGCATTGGATGTCTAACTGCATGCTCATGGGCCTAAAACTAGAAAAATACAGCCCAAGTTGTCTTCTTCAAACTATATAGTGACATCTACAAAACTGCAAATTTCCCTTCTTTGGAAGTGTCTTTCTTTTCCTAAACAGCATTGTTCTTTCCAGATCTATCAGCTTCAGGACACAAAAATACAAATAAAATCAAGTTGAAATAAAATAAGGTCAGCATTGCAAACTTAGACTAGGTAATTACCACTTGTCCATGCTCCTCCTCTGTTGTCATTGTCATGACTCTTAATCTGGGTCCATGGCAGTAAACTGAAAAAGTCCCATTACAGGACTATGACTTGGCCTACAAGGACATATTAACAGATAACAGCTTTCAGAAATTTTCTGTCTAATATGTTCTCTGGGAGCATTTCTATTGTCTTTTCTCTTTATATGTGTGTTTCTCACTCACTCTAATTGTTCTATTTTAATTTGTCCTCTTAAAGCACATCATTCATTGTTACATTGTTCTTTCTTCTTAAGGTGAAGAAAAAGCCCTTAGTATTACAAAGTCAAGTAGACTGTCATGAAAATAGACAATAGAAAGATAGAAAATTACAAGGCAATAAGACAATGCTAGAAAAAAATACAATCCTATGAGAAAAATAGCTATGTTCTTTATTCCTGTAAACAGCTGCAATATCCTCAGGATATTTCCCATTGTGCCTATTCACTCAACATATTCAGTTTCTCTATCAAAACAGAGATTTTTCTCTAACCACCCAATTAAAGTAGTTGGGAAAGAGGTGGAGAGAATAACTTATCTAGCTTACTGTTTTTGTCCTGAGGGCAGGTAAGGAGCAGCCTGCTTTTCTATAGATACGTAAGTAATGTAAATCAGCAAAAGTAAATAAACCGAGGTTCCCTATGTACAGTTATATCAAAACTTCTATAGTTTGTGATTTCAGATTAATTATTTTTCATTAATTTTGCTATTATTATTTCAGCCTGCTGTTCTTTGTTCTGTTTACTGTTAATTCAAATACTGTGAAACTCTGACTGGGGTTTACAGTTTGTTTTCTTTAAATGTCAGTAAAATCTCCACTGGCTTTGATAGAAGCAGAGGTAAATCAATAATGAGAGCTTCAAAAAATCCTCATCTCTGTCTCAAGAGCTATTCATTAATGGACAGAACTAGTATAACTTGATGTTGTTGTGCTCTCTCTCAATTCAAAATGATTTATACAAGACAACTGAGCAAAGGTAAAAAAAAAAAAAAGATTACAACATTGCAAGGCTAAAGAACACTGAAGAATCAAAACTCCACGAAAAATAAGGATGATTTCTGTAAATCTCTGTTTCACAGAAATTAAGGAGCTAATTTCTTTAATGAAAACAATATGCAACAACTCAGCTGAGTGCACCCAAAATAAGAGTATGAGAGCATGCATGACTGAACCAATTCTTAAACTAAAGTATTTCTGTTATAAAATCACCTAGAAAGTGTTATTATGAACAATTTAGTTCATAATTTAGCTCAGGAAGGCAGTAGTTCAATAATACTGTGCCAAACAAAATGGTAATCCATGACAATTTCTTGCAAAAATTTATGAAGTTCAGAAACTGGCAAAATTATTCTTTTATTCAATTTGCTTATCTTCCTATTACATAGGAATCATTAACTATTTTAAAGAAAAAATGTGTTAACTTCCCCAATAAATTTTGATGGCTTAATTAAAATTACAGCTTAGATCAAGAACAATTAGATTCCTCAATGCTTGTAGCCAGCAAGTCAGAGACAGTGGAGTAATGACACATTTTGCCCCTCAAGTGAAATGCTACTCTAGGCTTTCACAATAACTTCAGGACAATGAATGAGTTAGATCAGGCAGGATGGAGGAGATGACTGAAGAGGTGCTATGAGCACTCATTCACTGACTTGAGCAGATTTTCTGGCTATAAAATGACCTGATCCAATACACAGAAGATTTTCCTACTCCAACTCAACCAGAATTATAAAGCCACCCTCAAGCATTCTGAATCAGAGGTAACATAAAAACTGCTTTTAGCATAACTGAGGAAAATAACATCAAAACTTTAAACCTCTGCCAAAGAAAACAAAAGAACAAATGGAAATCCCAGAGCAGAATTATACTCAATGAAATGTTATATTAATGCTTAATCTGTTGAGCCACAGGGTATCTTTTAGGCAAGTTAATTTTTTTCTGTACTGCAATTTCCCCACATTTAAAGTAGGATGGCAATGTTTGCTTAGTTACAATGGTTGTGGGAATTTAAACCTTGCATACATTCGTGTTTTGCAGACAGCAACAAACATTATCCATTTACATACTATTGGGCAGGGGATATATCATTGATCATAAAGAACATTAATCATAAAGAAGAGATTGAGCAGTTCTCACTGAGACAAAGCTTTCCAAATCATCCTGACATAAGTTACTAATGATAAAATCCAATATGGGAGTCCAGTCTAGTTGCACTTCCTCCAGCTTCAGGCATCTAGCTGACCTGCCTACCTCAGGGGGCTTGTCACCCCAGGTCCTCTCTATAAGCTTTCAGGAGAGAGCGGCACTCCAGATCACACTGCAGATCCTGGCTGGCATGAATTGCCCTCTGCGGGCAATTCCCCTCCCTTTCTCCTACCTGCATGCACAGCCTTAGGTGAGCACACTCTCTGGTCAGGTGCTTCAGTTGGAAACTTGAATTAAGTAGGAAGAATCTATCCAGAAAGATGTATCCAAAATTTAGGGCAGGAATCCCAGTTTAGGACCAACTTCATAATCTCCAAAACTCTTGCTTTATTCCTAATATTACTGATACTTTTTTTGCTGTAGAAATGTTAAGTTGTTCTTGCATTGACAATGTATTACAAGCACATATTGACTTGTGTGTAAGAATCCATGCACTGAAAACACCAACTTAAGGATGTTTTGTACTCCAATTTTACCCACTCTGCATATGCATCTCTTAAAGTACAATTACACAGATACATGGTGTATATAACTAAGATGCTTTTACTTTGTTTCTTAGTTTTGTATAAAATGTGCTTTGAGGTCTTGGACAATGCACTTAACACTGTGTTAGGATACCAGTAACAAAGGTTAGAATATTCCCTAATAGTTAGAACACAATTTAATGATCCCAAACATGGGCTGTTAGAGAAACTGTTATGCCAGGTTAATAGAGTTTTCCTGCAAAAGTCACTTACCTCAGGCTACAATTATATCCTATTTTAATAGTCATAAGTCAGGGATGCACAAAGATTTCCCTCTTTTCATAATTACAATTTAGGAAATGGGTGAGGGGAAGTATGAGAATTGTCACTGATAATAGAAAAGAAAAAAAAAGAAAACATAGCTGCAACTGCTCTAATAGGCATTTCTTTGGTTGCTAGAAGGAGGATGCCTTTACTATGATAAACCCTCTTCTGAAGCCAGAGATGGAGGAAATAAAAATATTTCAATGGGCACTTTAGAAAAACAACTGAAAATAGCTTTCAAGTGCTGTCCCCAGCTGCCAGGATTGGTAGGATGTTTATTTTCCTCCCTTACCTCTACATTTTGTTGTTTCTTATTACCTGATTATTCTGAAAAGACAGACTTCCTCTTTCTCAACTTGTTCTGTGAAACTAATTTTTGTTTCATTAATGTGTTCTCTTCTTTCCAAAAAGGAGAGTGGTACTCAGGAAATTGCATGGTGAAGGCCAATTAAATCCACTGACCCATCGATTTTTCAGCTATTATGTAACTCTAAAACCTCTAGGTTCTTAGCAATACGTGGAAGAAGAAAAGACTTTTAATCATATTCTTCTCCAGTGAGATGTAGTACTTAGAAAGAGAATTTATTTAAAGGAATGTTGTAAAAAATAAATCACATTTCAATCTGTTCTTTTCCTATCTACCATCATTCAGAGGGTCACAGTGGTTCCCCAGGACAGTTCAGCAGCTCTCCCAGCTTCCGAAACTCTCTGCAACAGCTTTAGAAGAGAGAAGCAACTTCTTGGAGAAACAGATCTTTAAAACTACAAGGAGGCAGGAGAACTTCTTTCACATTATTTTTACCTTTCTTAACTGGCCAGACTTCAAGTTGGCCTTAGGCTTATTTTAAATTTTCTGAGCCAATTACTATTTCCACTGTATTAATGGGCTGAAAGCATAAAATGCAATACACACCTGAGTTCCTTTGACATAGCACAGTGCCCATAGAATAGTACCCTAGCACAAAATGCCTTGGCCTCACTGATCTTATTAGGAGATTTGCCATCAAGTTAAGGAGTCCAGGATCTCAGAAGAATTTCTGCAATTGAATTTAATATAGAATATAAGATTCATGGTGTTGTAAAAATCCCTGTAAGCCAGTGATTTCAGTAATGACAGTGTAAGCAGAGCTGTCAATATAGCATATATTTACATATTTCACACACAGTCTGTGACTCCACAAGCAGTTTTGCAGACAGAAAGAGTATTAGACATAATTTGATTAGGTTATTATATAAGATTAATTGCCCTGTTCTGAATTTATGAAGAATATTCATCATGTCTTATCATTCCTTTCGCAACTTGCTGGTATAATCTATATTCTGTTTTTCTTTTCCTTTTCTTTTCTTTTCTTTTCTTTTCTTTTCTTTTCTTTTCTTTTCTTTTCTTTCTTTTTTTTTTTAATCTATCATCAGAGAAACAGGATCTTTGTCTGGTCAAGAGACTCAGTTTTACCTGTCCTTTGATTCTTTTAGTAATGAATGGAGTTGGGCTCAACCTTGGGAATTATTTATTATATTCTACATGTGCCAATTTTCTTTTGTTGATTGCAAAAAAAAAAAAAAAAGAGAGAGAAAGTAGAAGTGACTTGTTCAAGACATAACAATAGCTGCTTAGCTTAGTGGGAAGCAGAATTCAGATCATCTGACTTCTATTCAGTGACCAACATGCTCAATAACTGTCTGTAGAGTAGGATATACCCAATGAAACTAAAGAGAAGTTTTAGCCATCAAGTTCAAATGTTAAGCAGGAGGATGTTCCACCACAAGGTCTCACTGGGGTCTCATTAAAATTGACTGAACAGAGGTTTTGCTTGCAAGTTTGTTTATGTTGCCAAACAGGCAAATTTACCTTATTTATTATTGCCCCTGGGCTTTTAGGTCTATAGTCAGATTTTATTTTATTTTATTTTGTGTTAGAGATGAGGGGATAAGGGAACTGGCCAATGAAAAAACTGTCTATTCCTGGCCTTTCATTCTGATCAAGAACTTTAAAGTAAAAGAAAAAGAACTGACAATTTTTCCATTGAGAGTTCAGCTTCCTCACAGCTCTGATCTTTGCAATGTGCAGCTAGCGCATTGCTGTTCTCTCCAAGAAAGCCATGTTAAACTCAGAACATTATCTAAATAAATTGTCAAAGAACAGGCTCCCTAAGCAAAGGAATTAACAAATGTCTATCTAAATCCTCCCTCTTGCATTGGGGAACAAAAGAAAAAAATACAAGAAAATCCACCAACATTCTTTAATAAGTGGAGAAATATCTCATAAAGCAAGATGCGCAACTTATTTATTTTATTAAAAAGAGGTGTGACTTGATTATATTGGTAGGAAATATTGGCTATTACATGCTCCTTAATCTCAGAGAAGAGCATAATTAGAACCAATGACTGGAAGCTGAAGCCAGACAAATTTCAGTCTGAATTCAAGCACAAATCTGTTTTGGTTTTGCTTGAAACAGCAGGGGATAAAGGAAGCAGTGGTTTCTTGCATCTTGCTTGAATCTGAAATAGTCAGTCATCTATTAATTACTGGGTTAACTGGAGGAATTTAAATTGTTTACAACATACCAGAACCCAGATGCAGATATCTCTGTGTTCCTTAAACGCCATACATCTCTAATCCAGATAGCACATGATAGCAATATTATAGCAAAGTAGGCTTCCTTGGGCTGTAGCTCAAACTATGTTGTATTTAGCATCAATATATCATGACAGGCTTAAAAATAGACAAAGGAAACATGAATTCAGGAAGTTAATCAAAAGGAAGTCTTTTGAAGGTTTACATTTGTTCACCACTACAGCACAAGTTACTATCCATGCAACAAATTACACTTTCCCTTATTTGTGATTAAGAAAAATGCTGTTATTTGCTTCCTATACAATGACCAGACTGTGTTTTGCTTTTAGAAGAGTGTTAGTGCTAGTTGACATACGGACAAAATATATGAACTTCCCATTAATTCTTCCTTTTATCTCCAACATCACTTATGTAGGAAGAAATCAGAAATTCAGATTACAGGTTCACCATTTTTTAATTTTTAAAACTTCTTAACAAATTCAAAATCTGAAATGTAAGTCCATCCTGTCTCACAAAACCTTCTCCCTTTGGTAAAAGGGTTGGGGTTAGAGAGATGAAAGAATAACTCTCCTTCAAAAATCATATCTCCTGAGTGTCTATCACTTTGATCTAAGTACCATTAATGTGCTTCAGATGCACAGAAATAAAATAATATTTTAAATTCTGTAGCACCTACAGGATTCTAACCTGAGGAACAGCATACTTCACAGCTGATCACAAATGAAAATGTTTGCTTCCTTCCCAAAATTCAAGCATCACATTAAATTTTATTTAACTTTAGCAGGTGTTTGCCTTCTGATGCACTTTGTTTTCAGTTAGTAATAAATATCTATAAATACATAACTCTCAAGACACTGTTTTATCCATTCACCTATCCAAATTAAAGCCCAATTGGAATTCATCATTCAAAGGAAGATTTTGAGTATATATAAATTCAATACTGTCAGATCAAAGTGAATAAACACAACTTCTGTTCTCATTAAAAGAAAATAATAGCAAAATATATTTTTTATATATAACTGCAAAATATAACTTGGCAAAAATAACTGGGGCAAAAATAACTGGTGACTCAACCACTGCAACAAGATACAGATGTATACAACAGTTATAAATAACTTATAACATTGGAGCTATATGAACAGGCTACAAGTATCAGGAAATAATTACCTGAATAAACAATTCTATTGACTTAACACCAATTTGATTTGATTATTTTTGGTCTTCCAGGATTAGTATGGAGAGGAAGGTTTTGGGGACATTTCTTTTCTGACACCAGCTTTTTGGGGAAATGAGGACTTACCTGCAGCAATTGCCTTGAAGACACTGCTTTAGAATGTAAAAATAAAGCTTACTTATTATTTTTTTCTCAGGCTTAATAAATTTTGTCAGCAGTGTTGTGCCTTTTCCAAACCCCACAAATTGTAAGGAAAGGCCCACTAGCCTGAGGTCATGAATAATAGAAAATATGGTTGGGAAGGACTCTGATGATATGTCTATACTAACAAATTAAACATGCCTGGAAATGTTCCCAAGCACAGATGCCTAGTGCAGAGAACAGCCTTAAACTAGAAAACTCATAGATCCCAAAGCAGCTGCATACAAACTGGCTTCTGGCCCCTGGAAAGCTACAGCTAACTTCCAGGTCTTGCCCTTTTATTATTTGGACAGTGTTGTTTGACATGGACCAAAACCCTTCCTGGGACCATTCTTTCCAAATGCTCGTTTAACTTGTCCTGTATACTATCCAGTTATGGAGACATATCTGTGATCCTAGATTGTCTGTTCCAGGGTTTAGCTACCTTTTCAGTGAAGTTTTCCTTCATGGGATACAGTCCACAAGGGTACATAAACAATGATGGCTTCACAGAGTTTAAGGAAGTCCAAGTCCAGCAAAATACACTTTCAGGACCTCTTTTACAAGGAGGGGTATAAAGCGCCACTAATCAACCAGTTATGTTTTTTTTTTCCCCCCTCTCTCTCTGCAGCATCTTTGTCTTTATTCATTGTATGAATTGGAAAAGCTACTTTCAACTTCCAGCATGGTAGGACTTTCTTTCACCTTTGTGTCTTCCATTGCAAGAAAAAGGAATTATATTTATTATCTACTGGTTAGTGGTCCAGTACCTCCAAAGTTCCCTCATTCTGTTTCGTCTCTTGAGATACATTACTTGGTGTTATCAGTTCCTATTTAGACACTGAAAAGTTTACAAGTTTCATACCTAAATTAATTTGCAAATTTGCAAATGTTCATGGTTTACTTTACTAGGTTTTGAAATGAGAATACTGTACAGTAAATTCATTCCCTGCAAGCAAAAGCTCCTTCTCATACTTGAACTGTTCCTATCTCTGGCAAAAATAAAAGAATATGACTTTCTTGCCTCAAGAGCTAGAAGTTGGAACTTATTCTTCTTTTGTCCCCACCTCTGCATTAGGCATGTCTTCCTAGAATTGTCCCTAATGTAAACATCATGAATATGAATGCTGCAATGGCTCCCATCCAAATAGTTTCATTCAAATGCAGAACATAAATGACTTGTGCAGAAACTGATTAAAAATCCATACTTTTCATAAAACACAACTCATACATTAAAAAGAGGCTTATTCTAAAAGAGCAAGAGGATGACTTTTTGTCCTACTGCTTACATTTTCCCCAAGCTGCATGTTCAATTATTTCTATATCAGGGAATGCATTTCTCCTTACTGTATGTTATTATCTTTTAACTTCATAGCTTAGAGATCTCTGTATGCTGGATCACAGCACAGAGATCTTAATGTGGCTTTTCCCCATTCTCCAGCAATTTCACAAGTAGCCTGCTGTATTCTTCAGGTATGACCATTTAATTATGAATAACGGTGGCAGAGTTACCTGGGGATTATTGCTTTTTCCTCACTGGAAATAGCTTGGCATAGAAACAGATACTATAGAAATATGACTTGTTCCAATAAAAAAAAAGAGAAAGGGGGCAAATCTGCCTACACAGAAAACGCTTTTCAGACTAACATATAAATGTGCATAGATGTGTCATTAAATCACAAGAAAAACAAGACAGTGTCTAACTGTCATTGCTATCAATATTACACTTTCAGATTTTAAATTCTCTTCCACAAATAACATTACAATGACTCCAGGATGAAAATAAGTCCATATTTCATAGCCAGCTAGATGGTGATGGAATTTAGAAACAATAAGGCTATACAACCACCTGCCTCCAGAATAGAAGGAATAGGGACCATTGAACATGGGTTATGTTGCATATACTATTTATTACTACCAAATGCCCTGCTAGCATCAACTGTTGTGCGCCTATATGTGAAGAAAGCACATTCCTCACATTTTCTCATTTTCAACTGTTTTGCCACAAGCATAAAATAAAACAAACTCAAGAGAGAGTGAAAACTGAATCTTTTCTCTAGCCTAAGAGGTTAAGTATCGGTTATATTTCTTGCCAGCAGCCTGTGTTCTGTGTTAGAAAGACAGCACTAATAAATCTGGATGGTGTATATGCAGGCGAAGTTATTTTTCAGATTGTGAAAGTGGTGCTGAGGCCTCTTCCCTTATGATTTTTTTAAAAGTAATTTCCAGTAATACATTAAACTGAAATTCAATTACAAAACAAATATATCTCAGCTAATGTGAAGATTGGCTGGGCTGGCTAGGGGAAAGAAAGGGAAGAGAGATTTACTGAACACCAAAAAGATTATCTGTTGTGAAAAGGCTTGTTTCTAGATTCTTTTTCTCATACTTGAAAATTTAGGTGGCACTTCAACGGACAAAGCAGCACTGAAAACTCTCACTAAACTCTTCAGAATAAACTCAGAAAGAGCAACTTTATGTGCATTTGCTATGGTACTTAATGAGAAAAATCAGTAGACAAAAATTAAATGCATCTTCATAACCTCAGTAAAGTTTATATAGTAATTTTTTTACTGTACATGCAGAAAAGGGGTTTCATGTATAATCTTTAATTCTGAAAAATGATGATGATACATGAAATGTAACACATTTAAAGAAGCATACAAATAATTATCTTTTGTCTAAAATTTAACACCAAAGTGTTTTATGGTATTGGGACAGACATTTTGTTTTGAACTAGAGGATTTTTTGAATAAAATTTATTCTCTGCAAAAACCAGTGCATCCCTTTTGGTGAAAATGTATAGGCCCAAAACAGGAAGGTTTATCACAGGAAGAAAGCAAAAAGATTTCTAATTCCTCACAGAAGTTGTATTTTGCTCTTCCCACCCTGATTTCTGCAAGTGGGGATCAGCTGACCGATAGCTTCCACAAAGCACCACCACCCTGACTGCGCAGCTTCCCACCACTGTCAGTAAGAAAAGACCAATGCGTAGTATCAGAGACTATGGTAGAAAATAATAGAATGACATTTTCTAGGACGTTCTCAAATTTGAATCCCCCAAAGTAATTCTCAGCTCACATATGTAACCACCTGTAGATTTAACTCCCTTGTCTCATCTCAGCCTCACCCTCCACACATACCAAAACAGGCCATGGCAGGAAAAACTAATCATTGCTACCCAAACAGGCAGAGCTTCCTGGTTCAGAGCTTTACCTCGTATTTCCTTCTTGTCAGTCCCTGATTTATATATTCTGTGTGATAGGTACACTCCATGACAACTGACTCACAAAACTTAGCTATTTGGACAGCAACCACTGACAAAAATATCATGTGAAAAAAATAGGTAAGTTATGACAACTCTTAATAGCTTCCTAAAAAAGTGTCTCCTTGTATTCTAAAGCATGTTTTTCCTCTTCTGAATCAATTTATTTATCATTGTTCTGGGCATTCACCACATCTGCCTCCAGGTAGGAATTTCTAAACTCTTTGATGATCTATTTTCTATTGGTCCATCTGGCCAATCTACTCTTGTTTAGCATTTGACAGTTTCTGTGTAATTCACCCCACGATACTGACAAATGATTAAAACACATCATTTGGCATATACAGGTGAGGTTCAGCCAAATCTGCTTTGTGTACATTTAACTTGTGCTAAGCTATCCAAAATTAATTATTATTGCAGAATAACTGACAGACCAATAAAAGGTGAAAATAAACACAAGGTTAATTAAATCTTTGACTAATAACATGAAGAAAAAATTCTTTACTGTGAAGGTGACTAAGCACTGGAGGAGGTTGCGGAGTCTCCTTCTCTGGAGATATTCAAAAGCTGTCTGGACACAATCCTGTGCAATGTGCTCTAGGTGACCCTGCTAGAGCAGGGGGGTTGGACTAGATGATTTCCAGAGGTCCCTTCCAACCTCAACCATTCTGTCATTCTATGATAAGAAAATGGCTAGTAAGTTTATTTGTTGGTCCTGCTGTTCTTACCAGAATAGGAAAAGCATTGAACTTACTCTGTTTCCATAGGAAGAATAGAGGCCATAAATTTTAAGACAATTACGAAGCAGTTCTAGGAACAATTGGCAGATCATACCAGCTTCTTAGTCAAATGAGTTGGAAATATTCTATCATGATGATTTTCTGATATAATTCTATTTCTGAAGAAACAAAATTTCTCCATGATGATGCTGATTGTCCACTGGAGATGAATAAAAATGCAATATTTTATGCAGGGCCTAATTGACTAGGATATGTTGGCTACCTAACTGCCTCAAAATGTCTCACTTCCAGTCAGATTAACCAAGTATCAAACAGCATTTTGCTGTGGTATATCTCCTAAAGTGAATTGTAATTCTGTCTCCATTTTTAGCTTTTCAGAATCCTAATAAGACATTTTTCATGAAGCACTGCACCACTTTTCTTGTGACCGTACTATGTTATGCTTTATGGAATCATGTGTCTTCACACCCATTGAAAGAAATGGGATCCTGTTAGATCTGGAGGAAAAACAGTAGCTAGATCTACATTTTCATCAAGTAACATTAGTTGTAATATGATAAAGATAAATCAGATTACATTACACAGGAAGGCAGCTGACTGCTGAGATTAATTTAAATGAAACATCTTGGGTCAATCAACATCACTAAACATTTAGATCTGGTGAATAACAAAATATTTAATTTCATATAGAAACGTGATACTTCACTATTCCCAAACACAACTTTTTTTTGCATTTTCTGTTCTTTTAGAAATTAACTTTTCCCTTCCATTTTTTTTGAGGTAAATGGTTCCCGAAATGTTGATATTGTCTGTAGAACAGACAGTCCAAACTATACCAAGTCTGATAGCTGCCAGTACTGCTCCTTACTGATCTTGAATAGAGCTATCAGAAGTACCTTAGAACCTGCATTGCACTCATGTATTGGCAACAAAATGTAGAATCCAAAGTCCCAAAGAGAACAGCTGATTTTATCTAAATTTAACAGCATAAAAGTATCTAGCCTATGGGAGTTTCTATGGTCAATGAAGAGAAACAGTGGGAGGCCTAGCCCCTTGGGTGATTCTTCTCTTTTCACTCTCTCTCCTTCTGTTGATAATAGAGAGTGCCTCCGTAACCACTCTGACTAGATGCATAATTTTCAGCTGCCTAATTTCAGTCTAAGCAACTTCTGAAATGGGATATAGGCATTTCTGAAAATATTGCCTTTTATATCTTTTGATAAAATGATTGCCTTCCCCTCAAATCTAGAAAACAAATGAATATGCAAAGTACTGTGTTAGGTAGCTAACCCAGCGAGCATTCCTATTTTTAGTCTATCCAGAGTAACTTCTCTGAACTGTCTCATTTTGTTGTTCTTCTCACTTTGAATTAAATGGAAGTTCCTCTTGAATGACAACTGAATGCTGTGTCCTACCAAGCTGGCTGTATCCACTTATGCAATTGCTAAGTCACCTACCAGCAAGGGAGCCAACTATCCCGCCCCTTCTTTCATGTTCCCTCGGCACTTCGAGTTGCAGCTGCACTTCTGCTAAGGTTTCTGTTGTTTCTTTCCCCCTTCCTTCTCTCCTCTCCCCCCTCCGATGGCTATATTTATTTCCATCCTTACTGCTATTTTCTAGATTTATCTTTTATTGTTGAATTTCAGTCCTCATTTTCTTTCTTTGTAAGATGGTCTTTGCTGAGCCACACTGTGCAACAGCAGCTTTCTTTTCTAGCTCTCAGTTCAGCACTGTTCTTGCTTCTTTCCTGGGAGAACAGTCTGATTCTCCTTTTTAGGTCAGCATTCTAATGCATGGTGGTGTAATAAGGGGTAAATACGTGATTTTCTGTGAAACATCATATTTTCATGTGACAGAAGAGTCCAGTAAGACACAGGCACCATTTCAATGCTAGAAAGAAAATTTTCCTGGCACTTGTCTTATCCTCTGTCATTCATTCTACAAATTTGAGTGATATGCCTGAGATGCTGAGTTAAGCATCTCCTGCCTTTCCATCCCCTGCGTAGAAGGAGCAAAATCAGTCAATCAAGACTATAAAGGGTTCTAGGATTTAGGTATGAGCTAAACTCAAATATCATTGAACTCGCTAAAACCCCAGGGAGAGCTGCATAATACAACCTGTCAAAATGTCAGTCATTTAACAACTGACCAAAAAATTACACCCAAAGGTAATTGATGGGAAAAGGCAAATTCCTGTATTTTCAAACTCTCCTATTTGTTTCATTTTATAACCATGAAGTGAATTTTTCAGGTTTTTAAAGGTTAAGATGGGTATTGCCAGCATGAAATGCAACTAGCTACAGATGCTCTGGGAAAGCAAGCATTAGTCGCTTCCACACAATTTTTTCCAATAATTATGTGCTCAAAACAATGTAATTCCAGTCAAGACAGAATCTACTGATTGTGCTTCTAGTGTCTTTTGTTAAAGAATAACAGCAGCCTTTCTATCTTCTCTCCCTCCTCCCCCTTCACTTGCATGAATCAGATTTTTTGGCAAAGGGGCTGCACCCTCCTCCCATCTGAAATTTCTCCCCATATGCTGAACAGAATTTAACCTTTTGTACCCGTTTATTACATCAGCAGGCCCACATCCGCTGTTGTACATTGGGAAAACAAGCAGTACAACACTGAACAGAATGGTAATTATAGCACTGGCTCCCACCCCAAGGCTTCTTACAAATGCACACACGCCACATGCATGCACACACACACTCAGAAGGAGAGAGATTGATATTGAGACAGTAGTCGCAGTTTAACAGAAATGATCCATGGAATTTACTTTTTTTTATCTGCCTAGAATGCACTTGGTGGAGATTTCCAGCCTGTGGAGGCTTAGTCCCAGACACCAGAATGACCTACTTTTTCATGAGGGACACATGCCCCCATGCATGCACAATTCACAGAAGGTGTGACTTCATTAAAATCCAAACTTACAAATTCTTGTGCATTAAGTCCAACCGAAGAACACTTGCTTCTTGCAAGAGAATGTTACCCTGAGTGAGTTGCAGCACTACGAATCAGATCAAAAGTCAGTTAGAAATTCAGTCCAAGAAACTGGGTTTGCAACCCCAGACCCAGACCTGGCTCTTGACTCCTGAAACAGGATTGGAAATCCCATAGGCAAGGTTTCCACAGGTTTGAGAAAATCTGTTGCAAGAAGTTGCATTCTCAGATATGCAGGTTCCTGTTCCAGTTCTTGGCATGACAGCCAAGAAGGTGCATGTAACATGTATCCACTGCCACTTGAACCATGCTGAGCATCCAAATTTTCAAATTCATCAATCAATCAGTCAATCAATTTGAGAAATCAATTACAAAATAAATCATATTATTTTCATAATTTGCAAATTGCAGATACCTAATTTCTATGAGTAAATGTATTTCAACAGGGAAGAGAAGTTTTGTTCTGAAGGCACTGTCAAAAAAGTTAAAACTTTATGATGGGAAATCAATTTTTCTAACATGTGCCTCTGTTTTAGAMACCAGCATCTCTAAAGAATCCTTTAAAAATATGGATATAAGCCCCAAACTTTCACGTCTATCCCAAATGTTAGCTGGAGTATGGTGCTGTGGAGATTTCCAAAGATTTGACTACTCCTTTCCTATTAAGGCACGCTGACAGCTATAATTCTCTATATTCTGATGTGCAAGGCAAATTAATAACCTGTGAACAAAAACCATTTGTGAATAACCCAGCTCACCACTGTTTGTCATTGTTCTTCCAGTAAAGGGGGAAAAAAAGCATCAGGGAAATACTGCAGTAAAAATAAATAAATAAATTATTGACAAAACTGAAATTACACCTTATGATTTACAAAAAAACCCAGTGACCACAAAACAAAATAAATTAAAACCAGATTGTGCTGGCTAAGCAAAGCACTAAAGGCTTTATATATGTATATGTATACACACAAACACACACACGCATATCAATAAATTAAGGCTCAAATTAACTCGGGGCCTTCTGTCGCTAGATAATACTGCTGCTTCTACACACAGTAAACAATGAGGAGTGAGTTGGGATATTTAGGGACAGAATTTTAATATTAATTTCCTTTGTGATCATAAAAAACAGAACTGTTCCTCTCATTTAAGAGTTAGGCTCTAAAAGTTTTGCAACATATTTTTTGCTAAACAACTATGCAATGATGAACTAACGCTCTTCCTCCCTACATTTTGCTGCAAGATTGATCTATCCTATTCTTCTTGACCAGTATTCTCATTATATGGTATATCTATTTCCTAAAGGAGCTTCACCTCACCATTTTTTTCTGCCCACCACTAGTGAGCTTCAAGTTCAAAAAGGGCTATAGTTTTCCAACAAACACATTACACAATTTCAAATATTTATATCCAGTGATTAAGTACTTTTCTTCATGTGCCTCTCTGTGCTTAGGTCTTCTCTAACCAGTATGCAAAAAAGTCACCTAAATCTTCACACCACAGAGTCATTTGACATCTGGCTGCAGCCACTGGGCTGTTCCCAAATCAGCATCTGGATTTGGTCTCTCTCTGTATCTTCTGCTTAAGGTTATTATGGTGCTGCAAATAAATCATCTCTTTTCAGTGAAATGGGACTTGGACTTGACTATAACATGTCCCAGCTAAGTGCCATAACTACTAGCCTAAAAATTCTGTCCTTCATTCTCACCTGTGGTCCAGTGAATGTTTAATTAAACACAATTCACTAATAAATTGCACTGGCAATCAGACTCAGTTTGAAGCCACTAGGAGCTTCATAACATTGGGACTCAGCTCTGAATAACTTTGAAAAGAAAAGTCCATTTGTTTTCTCTCACATGCTCTCATACCTTCTCTTTATCAGGAATCTCTCTAGAAAAGTATTCAAATCAGTCCTGCCATTGGCAATCAATAATGTTGATAACTATAAATTTATCAACTTTGTCCATCGTAAAAAAACACAGCAGCTTGCTCATGTACAAGATGCTGATACAGAGGAACATGTGTATAAACAAGTGTATCAATGGTAAAGAAAAATGAAAAATTATTTTTAGCCTCTTTTTGATAATAAAGTCTGTAACGAGCATTCCCATACAACAAATTATCTTTAACGTGCAGAATTTTAGGAGAATGCCTCATTATGCTCCACACCTCTATCCTTTCAAAAAGAGGAATTACATTTGAATTTCTTAAATTACGTTTAACATGAAAGATATCTTATGTAAGTGAGTTAGATCTTGACAAATGAAGCAAGGTATTAATTACTGCAGCATTTTCCCTATTGTGGAAGAAATATTAAATCATGGTGTCAAAGACATGATATTATCCAGCAATATATGAAAAAGCTTAAATAAGAGTATGTGCAGGTTAATAAAAACTATTTCTCTGATCTCTTACTTTTTTAAGCTCAGTATTAATGCACAATGGAAACACTTCCCAGTTTGAGTACTGTATTAAACAAGCCATACATGCCAGTGGCAAAAATGTTATTTATTATTAACTTCTCTTGCAAGCTTGGATTTGTGAGTATGAGGACCGCACATTTCATGGAAATTTGGAATGACGCTCTTGCCCAGAAGTCAATGGGAGACTTGGCACTGATCAAAACAAGGCCAGGATTTTACTTCCTGTACTTCATAGTGGAGACAATTTCATATTCATTTTGCAGGGACTGATGAAACTTTCATCAGAATCAATAACATTTGAACCTCATTCTGTCAGTCTGAGAACTTGCCACAAATTATTTATCCAATCACAAATTATTTATTAATATGTTTAATACCTGCATTACCTGCATTTCTGATAATACATCTTGCAAATTATTATGTCCTTTCTTCTCTTATCAGTGGTCTATTAGGCTATCCTCTCATCCCTACTAAATAATTTATTTTTAAACTGTGAGAGGGGAGCAAGGGAAGAGAACATCAAATAACTGATGCAGAATTTTGCAAATGTAGTGCTTTCCCATGGTTCTTGTCCACAGGAGGATTCCCCTGTCTGAACCAGGCTCATTTCTACAGATTAAGAATGTTCCTCAGAAATAGAAGTCACTAGAAATATGTTTATTATTTGGTTCAATATGGTTCAATCTTACTAAAAAGACATGGTCCCCAGCACTCTGTCCAACATTTGAGTTTATCACCAAGCACAGACACCTGAGTAGACTGCAGCAGACTTGTTTGCAGTTCAGTAACTTCCCATACCCATAGATAGAGTATGGAAAAGGCTGTGCAAATCCGACTGGTATTCAGACCCTGAGCTCACTTCAGTAAGGTATGACATTTTGTATAAATGTTATGGGGCAACTTTACAGACTTCAGGAAAGTTAATTTCATATCCCAATAAAACAAACAAACAAACAACCCTCCCCAACTCTACTCATAGCAGCTGAAACCAGTAGGGCTAATCAACCAGGTAATTTTTAATCTGTGCTAATGACAATGGTGATTAGCTGAAGGCCAGATGGGCTACTGAATAGTTGACTTACATTATACTTAAAATGAGATCTCAGGAAACAAAGGGATTATACTTATCTCTAGTCTCCAATATTAAAGGTTAAATCTGACCTTGGGATTTTGGGGCCCTTTTTGTTCTTCATCTAGAACACTTGAGGCTTTTCATGTTCATTGACTAAACCATGTGGAAGTTCAGTTCTACTGAGAAGAACAGTTTGGTAAATTAAAAGATATGGAAAACAGTGATATTTTTGACCCTTTTACTAAATATCCTGTGTTATTCTCTTCCATATGCATATTGAAATACAAAGATTTCAGCTAATCTCCCTGTAGTGGATACATTCCTTTGGTTGTCCTGTTCAGTAAACTGAATTTCACGTTAATTGATTTCATATCTTCATGACACTGCACTGAAGATTAGTTGAAAACACTGCAACTTTAAACTGTTAAAAAAAAAATTCTTCCAGTTATGCAATCCTAGTTAGGGCTTCAATTTTGCAATAGGTTGAAAACCTTCATTCTGTATTTTACACAGACTTTTTAAACGTTCACTTGAATAGTCCAATATTCACAAATTGTGTTTAATCTACCTTATTATTTTGGAAGCTTATGGCATTAAGCAATTAAAATTTATATAGAAGACTAATGAATTATTACACTTTTTGAAGGAAAGTAAATGTAGGAACAATGTCATACATCTTCAAATGGCACACATCAATCAAATGAGACTTCACCTGGTTATTTTAGAGAGAGCAACTAATCATGAAGCTTATTCTAATTAGAAGTGGTTTATCTTTTTCAGGAATAGGAAAAAAAACAAGGAATTTCTGGAGATGGGTAACTACCAACGCCAAACGACACAACTGTGAAGGTGTGGGTTTATATATTTTGAAGTCTCATTGGATTGAAGGTCAATTCCCTTTTTTCAGTATTTTTTACATCTTGCTGTAGAAATATCAGTGGTAGCTTTTTTGGACAAGCGACAACAGTGTCAGGGATAATCCAAAGTACATGACCTCGTTCAAGACCCTTTCTGTTGAAATGAAATACTAAACACATTTTCCCCAGTGTTCCAAAGGCTAATAAACTGCAGAAAGTCAGCGTCCCTCCCTTTCTCTTGATTAAATTAAGCCATCTATAACTCATATTTTTCATCTTTCTAGTCAGGATAAGAATGTTGTTTAATTCAAACTAAAGAACATCCTCTATGAAGAATGATGAGACACTATAATTAAAATAGTTTTTTGCGTTTTTCAAGATGCAGGTTCTCATTTTTATTTTGTACCAATATTTTTTGCTACTACAGTATATTCTTCCACTAATGCACAGGCATCAAGTGATGTGCAGGGGACACACAGTGGCTTTTGCCTAAGATAAGGATATACTCTACTGCTTTAGCACTTATACTAGAAGCAAAACAGATCTTTGCTCTAACTGTAGCAGGAAGAATTATTTAATTTTACATATGTGAAGTTAGACAACCACATTTTTTGCTGAGGCATTTGCAGACCAGTTCTGTAAAGTACTTGATCATTTTCCAACCTATAAAAATGCAACAGTCCAAATTGCCTGTTCAGATGTTTCAGGGCAGACACAAGCTTAAGTAAGCTCCTTGCTAAGCTAGGACATTACATCCTTGTCTATGCTTAGTCCTCAATCTTTACTGCAGTTATTTCATACCTCTGAAACTGGGCCAACTATTTCATTGCCTAAGAAGAGATTTTGGTTAGGAACAAAAATACTGTTATACTAGACTGAAGCCAGGCCTACCTGCTGCATTATCTGCACCAGTTTCCAGCACTAGAGAACTAAGGGAAGCAGCCAGACACAAAATGATTATTCCCCCTCCCTTTCTCCATCAACAAAAGCCTCCAAAGGTTGAAGCTGGAGGTTTAATATTGCCTCTATATCTTTTTGAAACATCAGATTTATTCTGAATACACCTATTATTCATCTACACGTTCAACTGCTCTTTGCATGTTGCTATTTTTTGCCCTTAACAACTTCCAATATCATGGAGTTCTACACTCTAATCACACATTGTATGGTTAAAAAAAAAAAAAAGTTTTTTGTTTTTTTTTTGAGCAGAACACCTTTTTCCAGTGTGAACTGTCCTTTCTCCCTTGGGATCACGGGATCACAGAATCACAGAATGGTTGAGGTTGGAAGGGACCTCTGGAGATCATCTAGTCCAACCCCCCTGCTCAAGCAGGGTCACCTAGAGCATGTTGCACAGGATTGTGTCCAGGCGGGTTTTGAATATCTCCAGAGAAGGAGACTCCACCACCTCTCTGGGCAACCTGTTCCAGTGCTCTGTCACCCTCACTGTGAAGAAGTTTTTCCTCATGTTCAGATGGAACTTGCTGTGTTTCAGTTTGTGCCTGTTGCCTCGCGTCCTGTCACTGGGCACCACTGAAAAGAGTCTGGYYCCATCCTCTCGACACCCTCCCTTCAGATACTTGTACACGTTGATAAGATCTCCTCTCAGCCTTCTCTTCTCCAGGCTAAACAGGCCCAGCTCTCTCAGCCTTTCCTCATAGGAGAGATGCTCCAGTCCCCTAATCATCTTTGTAGCCCTTCGCTGGACTTGCTCCAGTAGTGCCACATCCCTCTTGTACTGGGGAGCCCAGAACTGGACGCAGTACTCCAGATGTGGCCTCACCAGGGCTGAGTAGAGGGGGAGAATCACCTCCCTCGACCTGCTGGCAACACTCTTCCTGATGCACCCCAGGATACCATTGGCCTTCTTGGCCACAAGGTACATTGCTGCCTCATGCTTAACTTGGTGTCCACCAGCACTCCCAGGTCCTTCTCCGCAGAGCTGCTTTCCAGCAGGTCAACCCCCAACCTGTACTGGTGCATGGGGTTATTCCTCCCCAGGTGCAGGACCCTGCGCTTGCCTTTGTTGAACTTCAGGAGGTTCCTCTCTGCCCACCTCTCCAGCCTGTCCAGGTCTCTCTGAATGGCAGCACAGCCCTCTGGTGTATCGGCCACTCCTCCCAGTTTGGTATCATCAGCAAACTTGCTGAGGGTGCACTCTGTGCCTTCATCCAGGTCATTAATGAAGAAGTTGAACAAGACTGGACCCAGTACTGACTCCTGGGGGACACCGCTAGCTACAGGCCTCCAACTAGACTCTGTGCTGCTGATCACAACCCTCTGAGCTCTGCCATTCAGCCAGTTCTCAATCCACCTCACTGTCCACTCATCTAACCCACACTTCCTGAGCTTGTCTATGAGGATGTCATGGGCCTGATCTTGGCCTGAGGCACACAAGTTTGAAAATACCAACACAGACTTCTAATATATGCCATTTATAATACTGAATCAGAATGACTTGTCTTATTCACAGAGGTATATGCTAATTTATTGTCAATACACATGTTCATAGACATGAGACATGGTATACGGAAAAATCCAGTCCCATTTCACTGAATTTACTGAACTTAAGTACACGCTTCTATGAATGATTAAAGTCTAATATGCTAAAAGCTAAATATTAATCATCAGCAGCTAAAATTTTTTAAAGGAAAAAAGAATTCCATAAATTAAATTGATTCCCATTATTAGATCCAGTAACAGTGGTAATAAGTTAATGCTGTGTTTCTGGAAATAATTAATGCTACTGTTGTACTATTAGAAAAGATGAGGTCTGGGACCTCAATAAAATACCATATTCTTTTTTCTCCAGATAAAATCACAGTAGTATGTATACTCCCAGAGTATGTAGACATACTCTTCCTAACATTGCTAAGATTAAAGAATGCTAATTCCAGCCCCCTTCAAAAATTGAGACTCAAGGTTGATATAATCGCATAAAAAGAAAACAGCTTTCCATCTGTCCCTGTGGCTGAGTAAGAGGCCAAAAAAACTGGATCAATTAAAGAGAATAAAGAAAAGCATCTACCTACATTATTGAGGCCCTGGCACTATTATCTAGAAGATAATCCAATATTATCTTCTGACTGTCTTTAAAGAAGATGCTCTTGTCTGCAGATATTTTAAAATAACTAAGTGCACTATCAACCACAAAACCATTTAAAGGAGAATGCTGCATAAGGCATTTGGGATTAGAATATGCTATTCTGGGATTCTGTGGCAGTCACAGAGCACTCTAAATTAATGCTTTTTTTCTCAGGAAACTTGCGCAATGTACCCTAATGGAATGGTAATTTGCATACCTTGTCCAGAAATCTGAAGAACTGAATGGTACTCAAAACATTTTTTTCCTACCAACAATAAACTAATCTAAAAAAGGAGCTGCAATACACTGCATAGGGGTTCTTCTCCCAAAGAACATGTATTCTCATGGAAATTTATCTTAAATATTATAGGGGTTGATATGCCAGCACATGCAGTGTCAAGAATTTTATAGGTTACTTCTGAGGATATGAAACTCCCCTTAGTTATCAGAATGTATTATAGTACTGTAACATCAAGAAGAATCTCTGATTGAGACTCCTTACAAATTATTGTTACTGTAAATAAGACCCAATTCCATTGAGACTACATTTCCAAAAAGACCCCAGTGTGACTGAAGCTGTCATCCTGTGACTTCTGAGATAAAAAAGGACAGATAAAGACCTCCAAGACAGAAAAAATACCCCAAACCCTTAACATAGTTTCTGATGCTCACTAAATAATTAGTGTTCTTACACACTGTCATGAGCATGTTAAGTGAAGGGATCAGATGTTCATGCTGACCTCAGCTCTTCAAAAGTTCATCTGCTGTTCAGTCAAATTTTACAGCCCAAGCAAAAATATGTCACAGTGATTAAAAGCTGCTCAAAAGGATAAGCTGAGTAAAAAAATTGGGCAATCACTCTCTATTAGGAATATATACATATTTTTCTCATAAAAATAATTATGCATAGTCACAGAATCATAGAATAATTCAGGTTAGAAGGAACCTCAGGAGGTCATCTAGCCAACTGCTTCCTGCTTAATGAAGAATTCAGACTAGGTAGTTTAGGACATTGTCCAGTCAGGTCTTGAGGAATACTTTGGAATATTTTAAGCCAGACTGAGACTGAAAAAGATGCTCTGTGCCTGTGTCAGACAGTCAGCTAGGGACATTGTTAGTGTGTTATGGAGGCATCTAAGGCTTAGTAAAAACAAAAAAATATCATTTTTATTAAAAGTAAAGGTTCTGTTTATGCAACCATAACTCTTAGAAATCTGTTCTTTAGTTACACAGTTAGCATTCTGGATATATGAGAGATATATAAGAGCATTGTCCTAATGATAGTTCTTTTTTTTTTAAATGAAAGACCAAGAAAATGTACTAGATAATCATACAAGACAATATGAAACTTAGATAAGGGCATGCATACAAAACTACAGAAGAATCATTTACTAACAAAAATAAATCACCAAGCCAATGGGCTATCATAGTGTTTTTGCATTTGAGTGGACTTTTGGATCAAATCTCCCAAGCTTAGTATGTTTTGATTCACATAGCAAAAAAGTCTTAGGGCCCATGAAATTCTGAATGAAGCTGAATTAAAAGATGTACTCCAGAAGCATAAGTAAGGTTCTACAATCAGTAATTGCTGTTCAGGCCACAGGATCAGTCTAGTTTCAATGCTGAAAACCTCCAGTAGTTGACAGCATATTAGATACAGAGTATGACTAAAATTATAACTCATTAAAGCCTATTTTAAAACCACTCCTCACTATTCCTTCTGGCAGCTTGTCCAGAAATTTGCTTCCTCTGACAATCAGAAAGCTTCTGATTTACAGTCCAAATTTATCCATGGCCAATTATTGCCCATTTGTTCCTGTGAGAACCTTTTTTGTTAGTTTATATAGCTTTATCCTATCTGGTATTTATTCCCGAGGTATTTGTGACAAGCAGACATGTGGCCTCTGTATATTTATATGCTAGATGTAAATCTTTGTAACAACTTTAGAGTTATTTAATTAACATTGGTTAGTACTTATAAAACTTACTGAACATGTAAACACTAACTACTGTACCTTTGCATTAGTCTTTATAAGTTCCTCACCATTTCTCCTCCATGCTAAAGCAAATCACAGAACAGAGCAATAAATCTTAAGAAATTATGTTCTCATTTACAGTTCTGACTAAGCTGCAAGGGTTTTCCATAGTATGAAGAATCACTCAGGCTGAAAGGGACCTCAGGAGGTCTCTAGCCCAACCTCCTGTTCAAAGCAGGGTCAGCACTGAATTAGACCATGTTGCTCAGGGCTGCATCCAGTTGGGTCTTGAAAACCTTGAAAAACTGAGATTCCAGAACTTCTCTGGCCCCTGTTCCAGTGCTTAATTATCCTCATAGAAAAAAAACCCTTTTTTTTCCTTATATCCAGTTAGAATCTCCCCTGTTTCAATTTATGACAATTGTCTCATGTTCTCCTACTGTGCAGTTGACAATAAAGATTAAAGTTGTTGATAAAGATTAAAATTATCTTGGGAGAGGTTACAGGATAGACCTCCTGAGGAACTCAACTTGTAGGTAGTCTCCAGATAGAGAATGGCCCATCAACCTTTGATGTTCATGATCCAACCAGTTTTCCAACTGTCTAGGAGTCCATTCATCTAGATCATAATGTTTCTAATGAGATACATGGGAAACTGTATCAAAAGCCTTGCTAAAGTCAAAGTAGATGGCATCTACTCCCCACCCTCACAGAGTCATTTATTTGGAATACCTCAAGCCTCCATTTCACAAGAGGGAGAGTCTTTAATGAAAGCCTTCTGTTGGACTACTGGCCTCCAGGTAATCATATTTCTGAGAGAAAACTTATACTGTAGTATAAGGAAGCACATAGCTTTTTATGGTACAAACAGCTACCATTTCATATTAATTACGCAGCTTTCCCTGTTGCTCAAAACCTAGTTGGAGCTTATACTATCTGTAAATGTTGTGATTTATTGTAACCATTACGGAGTTGATATCAGTGCTTTGCATTCAGTGGTTAGCAAAGAGTGGATATCCTTTTTTATTTTTTTAAAAGGCAGAGGTATAAGGGAGGAAGTAAAAAAAGCACTTCTCAAGTATTTTTGTAAGAAATGCTGTCATTATGAGCAGACCTGTTCTCATCTCCTCTTTGACTAGAATTTCTTTTCATTACTCTCATGTTGCTTTGTTCCAAACAATTGGATGTCAAAAGAAGGGGCCTAATACAAGTACCTTCAAATGCTCTTATTGATATATGTACATATATATTTATGCAGCATGTCTGCCACTGTCCTAATGAAATGCTGTGGAATGCATAGTAATCTTAGCCAAGAATCATCATCTTAGCCCAGTACTCATGTTATGGTTTTCAGGTGACATCTTCCATACTGCTTATTAACCTGTCAAAATTGTGAAGTTGTTTAATAAAGTGAGATAATTTCTCATTTCATGACAGTAATTTTGTGGAAAAAATATTTATATTTAAAGTCTAAATTGATTTCTTGTCTAAGAGGTCTTCCTATTAATATACTTGGTCTGGAAAATTAACCCCATCCCCCAACTCATGAACATGACCTTGGGGGAAAAAAAAAGTAATGCTAAAGTACCTTTTCTCTTCTATATATAACATACATTATCACAACAGAAGTTAAATATAATTTCCTTAATGGAAAAAGGATGTCCTTAATTGCTTTATATAAAAATCAATTTAAATAGCAGAAAGATGGAAAATGTCAAACCCTTAAAAACTTACTAATTACATTTCCAAATATGATTTACCATTTACAGTTCTGTTATTGACAGATTTAGAAGACAGAGATAATTCCATTAGTCCAGGAGGAACACTAGTAACGGGTGTTGCGTAACACATAAATGATGTGTAATAGCATTATATTTTAAGGGATAGCATAGACCAGTCTGTCTAACTAAGGTGTTTGTTAAAGGTCTATAAAACTTGGCCCACTTAAAAGATACTTTGTAGCTGAATGAAGTACCAGATTTGGGTAGCGAGCTATTCATAAATTTTAAGACCAAATGAGCGTATAAAGTTATCTAGTTTGATTATGTGCTGTTTTGGGTTATAATACATGCATGCGTATCTAGAAAAATAAACATTCATCACTATTAGTGTTGACAGATTCACAGAAGATAACACATAGCTTTGAAATCCACTGGCATTTAAAGTATTACAGAGATGCTAATCAGCCCTGGTGGCATGGCCCTAATTCACTATGAACTTGTAGCCTACTAACATGAGAGAAATTGATGCTTTCCACTTAACTATAAATATCACCTGTAAGGTGACTTTACAGACATTTCTGTTGCCAATAATTTCAAAATTCTCTTTAAACCAGGAAATATACACTCCTGCTCATTTATATTACAATGGCTTGTTGTTTTCCTGTACTTTTTCTAATAGCTTATTTTAACAAAGGCAGTCTCCTTAAAAGATACAAACACAAAACCACTCTACAACACAGCAATCGGCAACATTAAACTCATTGACCGTATATACTGCTTTGATCAGCAAAGCTAAATAAATGAGGCATGAGATCAAAATTGTATTCAGCCATATTTAGATCATGTTACCTGTGAAGTTAAGTCAATCAGACCATCTTGAGCCCCTTGGCAAGAACTGGAATGGATCTTCAAAGTAGTCCTTCTGCTATGTAAAATATATACGTGGCCCTACAGGAGCTCAAACAATGCATATATTAGAGCTGGCATGGCCAAAAGAGAACTGAACACTGAACGATACATCTTCCCTGTTGTACAACTTCTTCAGCTACCAAGAGCTCCTTTCATAATTAAGAACAAACACACAAAAAACCCAACCCCCCAAGCATGCTCTATGCTTGAAAAACTTGGGGTTTGGGCTAAAGTAAAATTTGGTATCTGTTCTTCACATCATACTCCTTTTCCATCTGATAGTAATTCTACAAGGAAATTCACTGAAAATAGGAATATAGTGATTCTGAGAATAAGACAAAGGTATCTTTTATACGATAGAGTAGGAGTCCCACTCTGCTCTTGGTCAGAGCTATGAGGGAGACTGTTTACTTGAACTGGCTGTTGAAGTAACAAGTCGTTCTCAGTCTCAGTATTAAAACTCACATTGAGCACGTGTCCTGAGAATTATTTTTTTCATATTCAGTCTGGTGGCTCATATTGCCTTCTTCCTCCTGCTCCAGCTGAGGATGTATCCCTACCTCTGCATGTGACTTTACAGCGCTCCTGCTCCCTAAGCCTGGTGGACGCTGACACACTGCTGCTTTCAGTGTCACCAGCCAGAAGCAAGAGAGAGCCCAGTGCTTTCTGTGCTCTTCTCCCAGATTTCCCCCAAAGCAAGTGAACAAAGATTATGATTCAGTAAAAGATGATGAAAGATGACGAGCATCACCAAATTCCAAGTAGAAAATTCAGCAATGGTCAACTTTTCTCTCCCCTTGTTTGCTATCTGAGCAGCTCTGCTGACTAAAAGAGTTACTTCTGACTTACCCTGGGAGGGGTGAGGCTTACAACATGTGCCATTAGAAAGACTAGGTGGGCAGGCTGAAATCTACCATAAATTTTTTCTGGAACAAGAATGAGAGCAGAACCAGGTACTAAGGTTGAAATATTATTCTTTTAACTTGATTGTTTTTGTGCTCTGAAAGGTTTTGGGAAAGGGTTGTTATACTCTTGCTTTAATAGGTGCTCTTCTATAATACAGACATGCCATTACAGTTTTTGTTCCCTAGAGCAATTTTATATAGTGATTCAGTGCCAACACAAAAATACATGCCCTCCTTCCAATTGATTATGTTCTTTACAGCTGTTGATGGAAAAGATTGTCTACCCACTGATACCCTGAAAGTTGCAAGGCACTTCATAACACCGTCAGTCATCCTGACGCACCCTGTTACTAGAAAGCCTCCTTTCACCTCTACCATAACTGGTTTCCACTTCACTTCATGCCATAATGAGTTTCCCTAAAGCCATTCCTGTCAAATTCAGTTCCACAGTTTTACCAAACCATTTAATGTCTATGCACTCTTTATTTTAATCTAAGTTCCTCTTTTGCAGTGGACTATAATTTCACCTTCACATAATATATCCTTTTTTTTCTTTCTGAATTCTCTACTGTTTCTTTCTTCTCACTGTGCAAATACCTTCTATACTGAAGATTTGTTTGTATTAGAAAATTCTGTGACACAATAGGAACAGCTCTGTAGCTGGCTGGTGTTGGGGACCTGAGGTCCACGTTCTGTACACATTTCAGGTGTGGCGAGTATTTCAGTCTAGCTCTATTCTGGCTTTGCAACTGAATACACATTAGTAGTCAGAGAACATTTGCTGGCTTAGCGTAATCTAAGAGTAAATCTTATTTGGAAACCTTGAGACCTCTCTGCAACAAGATTTGAAGCGCTGTTGCTGTGAGGATCAGCTAGAGGTTCACTTCAACAGTGACCTGATGATACAAACTAAAATACTTACGTAGGCACTCTCTGAGTAACTAACACCAGCTTTAAGATTTCAAGGCAAATTCTTTACTTTATAATATTTTTGAAAAGTATATAGTTATTTGCCACATAAGCAGATTTGTATAATACCTCTTTCATACTTCTTAGACCACACCAAAACTTACTAAGGCAATTTAACTGTCTTGCCATCAGCATTTCACTGTTTACCTGTCCCATGCAGTCTAGGCATCAGTGACTGCTGTTTTAGCAGCATACAGATCACATTAATGGTCTGTCTAATCTGATACAGTCTTTGATATGGATCGGAACAGAAAACTTCAGAAAAAAGTATCAGAAAACAAACCAGGCAAAAATGGGAAATCAGTCTACTCACAGAGAGCTTTCTGGCCCCTACCACATAGAGACTGACTTAAACACAGAAGCATGAGGTTTTAATGTTAACTCAAGATATTATTTTTATCTATACAACATTAACATCGGGGAATTTCTCTCAGATGACACCCAGAGAAATCCAAATCATCTCTGATGCACTAACCAAGTTGAATTCATGTCAAGTCTCCTTTTGAGAACTTTTAGAGGAAGGTGCAGATAGTCACCCAGCACTGAGCTGACTAGAAATGTACCATCTCCAAATAATATATTGGCCTAGTTTCTCCTCTTTATCATCATTCTGAGCCTTTTCCCACTAGTCATTTTTTGGTTGGAACTTCATCAAGAAATGGCCCCTTTGAAATCAATAAGGTCTGAATGAAAAAGCAACAGAAGGGTGGCAAATCATGGCCTTTTACTCATGTACTTGTGTGAAAAATGTCATACTATACCTCAAAACGCCAGACTCATTCTTCAGGATAGCACATTTCTCTTGCAGAGAGTTTTAAGAACCACATCTGTTTTCCAAGCTATTCTTTTCTGGCTTGTTAAAACTGAAGATGATATTTTATGTGAATACTTAAAATAAATATCTAAAACCTGCAGTTTAAAAAGTTCATGTTGATTTAGAATAACAAAAAAGGTAAATTTAAGTTCTCAGAAAATTGGACTGCATAAAGCTTGCATAGACTTATGCTCTATGAGCATTATTGACAGACAATGGTATTTGAGAATAAATGAATTTATAGGTATAAATATACAACAAGATAATGTTAAGAAAAATTTCTACCAAGCCAAATGAAATTAAGATCAGATATATTAAATGAAATGAAGGCAGCTGAACTGAGGTTTATGAAGAGAATATACCAGCTTGGAGAATAAGAACTGATACAGTTGTTGTTTTGCAAGCAAAGCAGCATCTCACATTGCCAAGAAATATCAGAAGCAGTTAAAAGTCACAGCAATTCATACTAAAATAATATTTTTAATTACTTTGATGAAAATAGATTAGTGAATAGATTGTGAAATGAGCCTAAATAGGAAACGGCTTAAAACAGGATCTATTCCTGTTTTTCCTGTCTAAATCGTTTTCATATAAGCAGTAATAGAAATGAAAACAGAGCAAGTACATTGCATCTGCTGGGGAACAGGGAGCAAAAATTTACTGTCATGTCTCATACAAGAACTAAAGTGTATCCAGATGAAGTTAGTGTATGACAGGTTCTCAGTAAGTGGGAGCTCTGTCTTTACAGAACATTACATTGTGAAACTCTTCAGGATGTTTTGGATGCTGAGTATTTCTGTGGGTTGAAGAAACAGCTGAACATGTTTATAGAAATGTCCATCCTGGATTATTAGTACAAAACCATTACCTCTGACTCAGGAAGTGCCTAAGCCACAAATCACTGTAGATATTCTGTAGATAGAGTATTCCGGAAGAGTGTCACTAGATGTTTATCCTGTTCTTACACTCTTCCTTCAGCATTTGCTGTTGGTGACTGCTGGAGATAAGACACTGGACCTTTGATAGCCTTTGGCATTATGTGTTTATGTAAGGAAAAATTTTACCACATTCTTGACACTTCTAGAGGCAATGCCTTCTGCCAATATCAAATCATTACGTTCTGTTGTAAGATAATATTTTCATCATGGACAACTCCTTCATTAAAAAATAATTTTGGGGTAGAAAATTTCCAAACCAAATTTTTGTCTCAGGATGTTTTTGTACGGTACAGTTGTTTCTAACTAATTTCTCCAATATTAGCCAAGTTCTCCAAGGTTTCCCCTACACTGGCCATGCCCCATTGCAGGGCTGCGGTAGGTAGTCAGGATTCCCTCTGCTTCCACCTTGCACCCCAGAGAGCCTCAAGGCATCAAGCACAGGAATGTGGAGACTTCCCTCTACCACACAGCCTCTCCAGAAATAGAAAGACATTGCTGCACTATGGGAAGGAACGGTGACAGAAAGTGGAAGAGGAGACAATAAAATTGTGTGCTAAGACAAGATGGCCAGGGTAAGAAAGAAATGTTTTTAGCAGGGTGAAAGCCTTAACAGTCCTTTGCTATTGGAAACCCTTTGGCAACATATGCATCTTCTCTCTATTTAGTGGTTAGTCCACGCATTGGTGTCAAGAAATGTTGAACAGGTAATTAAACAGTGTGTTATATGGCACAAGTGCCAAATTCAACTTTGTTAATGGCATCTCTTAATTACCAAGTGTTTCCTTTTAGCACAGTTCTTAATGTATTTCTTTGATGCTTAACTATAGAAAGTCCAGTTAAAGCAGGTTGTGCAATAAATCCACCTCCTTAACAAGCCTCTGTACAGCAGGAGTCTTTGCTGGCTCTGTTTATGTGGACAGCAGCATTTTTAGTTAACCTCATACCAGCTTTACCAATTTTCTATGAAGAAATCCAAAGCACAGGAAACCGAAAGCATATTGTTTGTGAAAATCTCCATATGCTGAGAGCAACTTGCTTCTTAGAGCAAGCGGCAAAACAGTTGGACCATTTTTCTTAAAGATGTGACAGACAAATGCAGAGACAGAACAAAGACAGCAATTAAAAAAAATGACATACTGAGTGGGGATGAATATGGTCTATCATTATGAACCAGATTCACACTGTGACTGGCAGGTGACAGATCAAATTCTTTGTAGTTTAGATTATTTTGCAAATGTTCATGCTAATTTGTGTGCTTTTCATATTATTGATGTTATTACAGTTGCAGCATTGTAGTCAGGTGTTAAAATTAAAACATGTTTTTTTATCTTCATTCCAAATGAAGCATGCTTTCACTGTTGGGCATATGTAATATCAGGAAAAAAAATTCCTCTCCTTCCTCCTCCTCCTGCACCTATCCATTCCCACAGTTTCAAACTCTAGATTTGTACTTTATAAAAGGAAAAATATTGCAGTCCCTATCAATATAAGCAGGGAGACTCTCAGCTAGCTTTTCCTGCGATGATTAGAATGTGTAATTGCAGACTCTACTTTCATTGACTTCATTTGGTAAACAAAAGCTTAGTGACCCTAAAGGGAAATAGTGACTGCAGCTCTGCCTCAGTTCATACTTTCTTTTCAAGTTAACTACAATTTTCTTGCTGATGAAAATAAAACTTTACATAAACTGTTACATATTAAAGCCATAAAGAAATTACGAAGATATTATACTGAAATGATACAATTCAGAAAACCAGCTGAGGTTCTCAAAATTGAAAGTCACACCTCATCAGATTAGTGATCAAGAACACTTCTTGATGCCCTATCTCTACTTCAAATATATTAGCTTATGGCAAAATAAATGTAATACAGGCATTAATTGACCATTTGTGCTAGCATGGAAATGGCACTTCTTGTCTTAAAATGGCTTTGCAAATATTAACTAACTAATCGCCACAACAGTTGGGAAAACAGGGAGCTACTGTATCTCTAAGGAGATGAGTCAAAGTGGTGAGATGACAGAAAAGGGAGCTGAAATTCTTAACAGTAGCCATAGCCAATACAGAAATCAGAAGTATATAGCTCTAAACTTCACCAGAGTGAGCTCTATTATATCTCTGACATACTAGTCAGACATAACAAATAGTATTACATCTTAAAATATGTACATCAACATTTGGAAAAAGTCATAAGTATTGGAATATAACTAACATTGACTGTTTTGTATTTTGATTTCTGGTGTAATCAAGCTTCTAGAGTACTGCTTCATATTGATATCTGTAACACAAATGTTCAATTACTTGCCTTAGAATAATGTATTTTTTTAGAATGCATTTTATAACTTCATCACAATATGATTTTGCTTTCCCAGTGTCACAAAAACATGCATAATACAGGAACAGCACAGAAATACACTCACTTAAGAGCACAGGAATTGTGCTACAAGAGAAACGATTTAGTTCAGTTTTGTCTCTAACATGTCTCTAACATGGCCCACAGTGGCCATTAGGGGAAATTTAAAAGAAAGAGGCATATGCAAAGCCGTCCTTCCCTTCGGATGATGTCTTAGCTCACAGAAATCAAAACTTCAGGGACATCTGCAACTGGATATTTTATCTGGGCTATCTTATAGTTGCTGAATGAGCTATCCTCCACTAATCTGTTTAATCTCTTGCTTTAAATTTATTTAACTTTTGTCTTCTAAGACTTCCCATGGCAATGCGTTCCACATGCAAGTATGTGTTATGCGAAAAGTATTTCCTGACTGATAATTTTGGAGGCATCCAATTAAACTGTGTGCGACAGCTCTGCTCCCTATTCACTTTCCCTACAGAATTCATTGAAGTCTGCTGCATCTCCCTGTTGCATCTTTAATGCATCTCTGGCTTGAAGCATAGTCAGAGATAATACTTCAGAGGAGCACAGAAGACACAATTTTAAGTCCTAGATCATTCGTAATATAATTCCAGTAATGTTTACCATCGCCTTGGGAGTCTTTTTGTCTTTCCCGGCAGAGCAGACTGCATTAGTTGCTCAGAGAAGAGGGATCCAATTCGCATAATACCATGCATTAATATGAAAGATTTTGCTGTTCATTGGCAAGTTACTATTACAAGAAAGGCTATTTTTTTAAGTAGCTACCAAGACTACTACCCAGATATCAGCTTTGGTGGTCAATATGCGATTCCTGTGCCTGAGACTGAGATGCACTTCTCCTTTCCCCATGCCATGCTGTTTTTGTTAACCAAATCCTTAGAACATTTTTGCAGAACAGGATTTTATGAAACACCCATTTTCTAATACAAAGGAAAAAAAAGAAACAACTCCTGATGTTTTTGATTCATGAGTCTATCTTTAGGCAGAAGCGATGAGAATTACCAAACCAACAAAAAAACCCTTCACATTTCCCATAAGCAGAATTGGCTTTTTAATTCACTTCTGATTTAATCTAGGCCTTTGGTTTTACATAGCCAGGTGAGATTTGACTACTTCAGCAACACTGACACTGGGCTCAGACAGGGCAGGAGTTTTAGCTCCTTTTGGAAGAGAGGTCAGGAAAGTATAATATACAATGTGACCTTATGAATTTCTCTCTTGTGCCCAGAAAATTACTCCTCTGTGGACAGGAGGTTGGACTTCTTGGTTTCCATAATCACCATTTCAGAATGAAACTTAAATTCTGATGGTAGGGAGGAAATAACAACATCAGAAATTCTGAGAAAATGAAGCAAATGACAGGACGAGTCATTCACTAGACAAATGAGTGCAGGATTACAGGGAAATAAATTATTCAGTACAATTATATGAGGAAAACAAAATTTTATGAGTAACTCCCTCTGCCTATAAAATTCACAATGTTCTTGAAGTCTGGGAGAAGAGATACCTTTGCTTACCACCTCTATTCATCCTTTTCTGTTTTACTCTTTTCTGCTTTTACAAAAAGCATGAAACTAACTAAAAAAAACCATTTATTTGATCTGATAGTGTTACCTAAAGAGGTATATTGGTAATTCTGAACGAAGATTCTTGATAAGAAGTTAATTTTTCCATTCTTCTTAGATTTTTATGAACTAAGATGATGATCATAAAGTGAAAATGCTTTCTGATTACTGACTCACTGATATTAATTCTTTTCAGCATTCTTCTCAGGTCAGGCATTATGATAATTATAAAAAGTTGCTTGAGAAATTAATTCGTATATCTACTAGCAAAAAAATTGAGGAACTGAACATAGAAAGGCAAATATCTCAGGGAGATTTTACTTGTGAATCAATTCGTTTACTTGTGGATGTGATTAGGCCCATAAAAATGTATTTGCCAGAGACCTAACAGCATGTAAAGCACTGCTTTAAGAGAGGCATTTTTTTCTGACAGCATGACTAACTAGTGACACTGGCTTCAGCTTTAGTTATCACTGGTTTAGTAATGAACATTAGATCTTTTTAATTAGATGTTTGGAGGCTAGTTACATTTACAACTGGCTTAATTAAATGTTACATTTGCATGTTGAGATCAAATCTGGCTTTAAAAAGTTGTTCAGTTCCTAGGCTCATGTATACTGGACACCACAAGTAGTGCTTGTTAATAATATGCTCTCTGATATAAGTAGTCAAGCTCAAGAGCAGTAGCAGGAAAGTTAAAACAAATTAGTTTTTGTCAGCTGTAACAGCTATGACTGAACCCGATCTCCACGCTACTGCGAGGTGGATGCACTACAGCTAACAGACTTCAGCAAGGAGCCAAGGCTTCAGGTCATGGAGAGCACTGAGAGCTGAGGCAACTCCCTGTTTCCTCCTTCTCCTACTGAAGCAGACAGTTCTACCTCATGTTTTATTTTAAAAATAATATTATTATGCAAAATAGCAAAATTAAACACCCCATCCCTATCCTTACCTATTAGACAAATGCTTTCTCTAACAAAACCTCCTAATAAGAACTGCATATAAAATTTCAATTACAATTCCTATGTATCAATCTCTACTCTGAAAGATTGTGAAGAATACAATAAGGATACTCTTTGGAAAAAAACGAAAATTTAAACAAGCTGAACTGCTAAAATTAGAGAAACTCCCACTGAAAAACCCAAATCCCACTAAGTACCATTATCCCACAGCAGGGATTAACTGGACAACCTGCTCTACTGCTCCTACCTTGTTCTCACTGATGTACAGAGGAAGTCATTGGCTGTTCCCAAGTTTTGTTAGACTTGCAAAACCCCGGCACGACACCACTGAGCACCTGCCAGTTTTCTAGCTAGACAGACAGACTGATGCACACACACACACACACACGCACACACACATATACATTCACATGCTGATGGTCTATACTGGGATCTTCAAGTGAAGCCTGTTTATCAGTTACTTGTCAAAACACACTGGTTGCAACAGTTGCAGCACATCCTCTCATATGTAGCTTTCAACAATTCATTCAATAATCACGGTTTTTTCCTTAGTCATTCAGAATCGGAAATAACCCTGTAGGTGAGCTTTTACATCTGATAAAATAAGGAGATAAATGATGTCAGCTCCAGTGCTGTTTCAAGTCATTGGTGGGTTAAAATCCTTTCAATAATTCAACCCAATTGATGGGCTTTTCCATTTAATGATTGAAAAAGACAAGTTTGCTTCTCTGATCTTCCCATCTCTACTTGTCTGTGCAGGGCAAGCATTTCTGCAAACAGCAAAGACAGCTTTGTAACTCAGCCAAAGACGGGAACAGATCTGTCAACTTCCCAAGCCTACAGCCCCCAAATACTCCAGGCCTTATTTGAAACACTCTACCCAAGAGTGGATGGCCAACGTTCTTGTTCCTTAGTATATGCCCTCCTAGTCCTCATGTATCTATGTTTTCCTACTCTAAATCATTGTTTCTAATAAATTTCAAACCAGCTAATGCCCCCCCCCCAAAAAAGCTACCACTGCTGCCATTGCCACGTATGTTTGTTGTCATGATGCAGAGCAACAGAATAAAGCTGTTTCTTTAAAAGCAAAATATGTGTTGCAAGTTCTGAAGCTGGCTGCTCTAGTTTAAATCCCTGCAGGATTCTGGGGTAGGAAGAAATTTGATACTGTGCCAGCTGCTTTGGCATATGACAATAACAAAACATCGTTATGTTTACTGGCACATTGGTATACATTTCCCCACTAAACTGTAAATTTCTCCAGAGCAAATTAAATTTACTTCTTAGCTGGAAAACGCCCTCATAACAGAAATCATTGTTTCCTCAATTGTTTCCCAAGTGAGACTTAGTTTACTAGTTCAATGTTGCTTCTACTGGTCCATGCCTTTTAAGAACTCCTACCAAAATCTCCCACCTCTGGACTGAATTAATATCTTACAGCGTTGCTAGGTACCTGTTTATATGAGATAGGCAAACTGCATTCATTAATTTTCTATTAATTTACTTTCTTTTAGCTATTACAAAATTAAAAACTCATTGAACTGGGCTTTGTTATAAGAATCTGTAAGGGTCGTTATGTAGTGTTTTGCTTGGCTAGGGTACAAAAACTCATTGAATTACAATTCTGGTCCCTAACGGCTTGCCTCTTACCAGAGTCATGCCAGGAATTTCAGTGTGTTCAAAAGTGTCTTTGTATCTCTATTTACACTGTCTCTCAAGGCCCTAATTTATACATTTTGTTTAGCTTTTTTTAATAAATGTTGTGTTCAGAAATGCTGGGGTAGATGAATAACCGGATTTCATAGATACTCTTGTTTTCAATCATGTAATTTAAAGTGCACCAGATGAGAGCTCTAAATCCATGGCTCAGAAGCAAACCCTCGTGCAAGTGTTCCTCTAAAGCAGGCCTTTAAAATCAAAAACAGAAATTTACACTCTCTTTCTGGAGTAAGGCCTCCCTATCAGCCACAACATTACCGCAGTTTGCATTTTTAATCCCTCACATTATCTTTTCTTCAACTTTATATTTTACTGTTGACTGTCATATCCATGCTAAAAAAGACAAAACAAAACTGCAGAATATTTAAACATGGTAAAATCCACTTATGGATCTTCATCGTCATAACAGGCTGACCCACACTGTGTAAGGTCCTGATTCTGAAAGCTGCTAAGCCTCTATAGTCACAAGTGGTTTCAACTACATTGCTGGGACCAGAATCCCAGGATGGCAAGGACCAGACCTTGTCCCAGGGAGCACAGGGACCACAACTAGATAATGACAAAATGAAAACAGTTCTGCCCTTGACATGTTCTCTTCTGGCTCAAGTTCTGTCACTTACAAACATCCTTGAATTCTCCCTCCTTAGGACATGCTAGAAAATAGCCAGCTGATCTTCAGGATGGTTTTGCAAGCCATAGAAGAGAAAATCCTAAGAACTGCTACTTTTGTATAGTTCATTCAGATGAGCATATTCCTGAAATCCTTCAAGATAATACTTAAACAAGTAATTCTTTATAAATTGCTTGCACGTCTTAATATCTTGATATCATGACCATCAAGCCTTTTCTCCCAGCAAGGAGTTTTATGAAAGAGAGGAAGGGAGGAAAGGCAGAGTGTGTAGAGTCTGCTGCTGTGCATATAAAGTCTGAAATGAGAAAGAGAAACTAGGGACAGAGAACGAATTAAGCATGGACACTTTCAGTTAAGTTTAAAAAATGCCATTATTTTAACCAGAAAATAGGATATACTTTCAGAGGTTTATACAAAGATTTATAAGGATATGTTGCAGTTGGCCAAAACATAACAATGCACCTTTTACCTCTGAGATTTGTAGAAACAGTTTTGCCAAGTGTGTTGCACATACGTGCCAGTCAGAGGACCGGAACCCCTTGCTACCCTGTTTACAGCACTAGTCACAACATCTAGAAGTATAAACATTCAGAGTGACAAAGTGGTAATGCAAAGATGTGATCACATTCTTTTTTCTGCGAGTGTAAATTAAGGCAAACATTTTTTTGACTTCAGGATAGAATTTACTCCATTCCTAGTACACAGACTGTATAGAAAGTGGCCTAAAATAATGAAAAAACATATTAACATTGATATGCCAGTTACACAGTAATTTGAGCAGGTATCCAGAGGATCACTTTGCATGTTACCTTAAAATGTTAATCCTGAGTCTCAAAACTGTTCTCAGATTTATAATCCTTCTGCAAATATGCTGTGCTTTTCAATTTAAAAAGCTTCTAATTGCATGAGTTGGAGCAGATCTCCACAGCAAGGCTAGAAATTAATGCAAAATTGTTGCTGAGAGTGAGATTTGGAGCTTCATAAAAACAAAGGTAACTTTAAAATAATTTATTGGGTGTTGTCCTACAGAACAGAGCCTTGTTCCTAGAATAAGTTGCATGGCTGAAGGATGGCACAAGTTTACAAAGCAATATGAGGTGCCAATTTTTGTTGTGTTTCTTATCTTATACCAATGTTGAGATCCTGCAACAAGCCTGCACATTTGCCATTTGCCAGTATAAATAGATCTAATTGAAGAAGTAGGGTGGAAATCAGCAGCTTATAGTGTCCTGAAATTAGGAAGCAGAAAACACAGCCATAAAGCTGTATGCTCCTGGGAAGAGCTAGTAGAATCTTGAATATTTTTGTCCTCTTACCCACTATCACACTGATCCATTTCTTCCTCCCACAATGATTAGTCCCAGTTTTTTATTTGCAAACAGGTGCCTTCTGCTATGAAATCAGTCTTTTATCCAAAGTCTCATAATATTTCTCTCTCCTTGTGCCTGGCACTATAAATATCTGGTAGAGTTCTATCCAGTGGAAGCCAGGATGTTATCAATGCAGAAAGCTCTAGTTTAACGCTATATATGCAACTTCAACACAATGACTCAAAGGAGCTAAATTAAGCAGGTGAATACATGTTCACAAGATTGAGTCCTGTTCTTTTTTGCCCTCGGGGACAAAAATCCATTAGAAATTTTGTAGCTTTGATGCAACATTCTGTATGTGTGTGTGTGTTCAAATCTATTTTTTTCTCTGCATGAATAATTTTACTACACATTTATATCCCTAGAAATAGTGTTTACTTCTATAAGTAGTGTTCTACTTCTGTAAACATCTTGAACCACATCTGCACATTTTCATTAAGGAAAATTTCTAAAGAAAATTGTATATGTATGTATATCTTTTTATAAACTCTTTCAACCAGAAAGCATTTTGCATTAGGCCTACAAAACTCCCCTTTAAACTGAATATGCTGTTAGGCTATTTGCAGTAGAATGTTCTTCATTTCTCCTTATCAGGTTCCATATAGCTTTCTGAGATCATTAATCTTAAGATGTTGTCCCTAATTAATGGACCCTGTAACCCATACATAGGTCCATGCATAGCTGCATGAGAAAACAGGCCCAGACAAGGTAATGGATGTAGCACGTAGCTTTGCCTTTGAAGCACAGTGATTTCTAATACAATATTTGCCATTCATGCTTCCTCTTCGCCACTTTTATAAGTTACATCTAGTGTAGTTACACAGAATTTTCAATCTAGTTTTCTTTTTCCATCAGAGCACTTATGTAGGTTCTCAACTTGGAGCACAGGAGTAATCCACTTGGATAGGACTAGATGTAATCTAAAAGTTAAGTGCAATGTAAAAAAAAGTAATTGCATGTGGAAGCATGTTGTTGAATGAGGATATCTGAATATTCCTACTGAGAAAGCAACACTGCTCCTGGAATAAAACTGCAAGGCTGGTAATGAAAGCCAGTTGGTTTGCGGTTTGTGTCAGAGAGGCTTCTGCCTTCAGATACCCACACTGCCGAGAGCTTATTCATACTAAACACTCCCAGCAGCCTCAATGCCCCTGTACACATAACGTACTCCTCATCGGTGATGCAGCCTGGGTAACAGGAACCTGAAGAAAGGAAAACAAAGGCAGTGGCGGTAAAATTCTGTCCCCTTTGAACGACTGGTTGCACTCTCAGTGATTTCTTTGAGAGCCAGATGTCTCTCCTTCTGATGAACAGAACATAACTAACATGATTAACCTGCAATAAAAGACATAACTCAATATCACACTATTTTATATATTTTAGGAGTACCCTCTATCCAGCTGCCTCTAGTGACTATAAAAAAAGGAGTGCTTGAAAAAGCTCCTAACTGAGGACCTGTTCATGAAGAGTGTTTAGGTAGGGTCTACAATCCTACATTGCTGGCCATTCACTTAGCTGTACTTTTCTACCATTTGATTTCCTGGTCCTAAGGAATTATGCTTTTAAAGTTTTTTCCCCCATCAGCATGCAAGTTCTTTTATTTTTCTTCAAAGAAAATCTGAGATGCTTATCCAATTGCTTACTCTCCAAAACTGGTGCCTTAAGAATACCAGCAAATTTTAAGGAACTTGCAACAGTCATATGAGCAGTCACTACTTTGTGTATTGTCAATTCCTGTGTAATTTGGTGGAAATGTGAAAGGTGCTTGTTTTTCAAACAATATGGCTCTTGGAAGTATGGGCTTCTCCATGTAATAATAAGAACCAGTACAAAAAATCAATACATGATTCGTGCTAATACAAATATATTTAATATAATGATACTGAATTGTTATCAGAGCATAATACAGTGGATGTGAAACACTAAGCTTGATAAATATAATCTATATTTGCTTGTTTACAAGAAACTCTTTTGCTTGTTAATAATTACTTATGCTAAAATAAAGAAGCCAAAAACCAGTGTGCAGCTGTTATGTTTTCAAATCATACAAACCTGCCAGTGAAACTTCTAAAAATAAGCTTAATGCATTTCAAATTTTGCTTAGAATATGTAGAATATTTTTGCTTCCCTTCAAAAAAAATATTTTGAATTCAGGCACCTTCCAGTAAGACTGAAAGTTTTGCAGTCACTTATGATTACGTACTGAGTTTACATATTTTTGTAGCAACCCAGAGATGCAAGCATAAACACTTTTTTTTTTTTTTTTTTTTTGACTTTTGCACAGAAACTGGATGTGTCACGGAAATGAAAAATGAACAGTAAAAGATTGTGCTGGCAGTCCTTCCAATGGAAATAATCGACTTGATGGCATGGTCCACCTGATATCTAGCATGAACAGATTGTGGAAGGGCATTGAGAGAAAGGAAAGGGGGAAAAAGTATGGGCAAGAAACTAGCCAGAGACGTTAACTGAAAGAGCTCAATCATGCGTTGCAAGAAAATAATACCTTAAAAAGTGTCAGAAAGGCCTGTGCTCCAGTAAAATCTCTTCAGAGCTAGAATAATGTAACATTAATCTCACATAAACATATACATACATTTGAAACAACTGTGTTATATAAACAGCTATTGAAAATGCACTGCTTTAACTCAGTTTTAAAAACCTCACAAGCATTAAGATTCTCTAAAATACATTGCACTGGGTTAGGAAAGAGCAATCGACCAGTGCTTTTTCCTTGTTAGCATCATAGGACTCTGTGTAGACAAGAGAGAATGTGTGCAATTGCAGACTACTTAAATATTCCATACAGATCTATTTTAAGCACTCATATTTCAATCAATGGTGCAGAAGGAAGCTGCAGTATAAACAAACTCCATTCAACTAGATTTGCATATTGGTGTCAGTAGTTTGATTCAAGCCAATTAGACCACGTAGTTATCTATGGAAAACATATGCAGACTGATAAAAACCCACTTCTACGTTTACAATCTACAGTATTTCATTTGCATAGCAAAAAGCAGCTGAAGGAGGATGTTATTCTTCAAGGACTAGACAAACTGATACAAGGAGAACTCCTTGGGCTGGATCCTCAGCTGGTATAAATCATGATGAATACACTGGCGAACTGAAATGGGATTACTCACTCTAAAAGCAGACGTGCTCACGTAGCCACAGAATCAAGCATTGATTTCTCTTTGTTCTCAGTTCCTTATCTGTAAAATGGGGCACCTCATTTTCCCACCCGTTATTATTTCCATTAAGAATAAAAGCTCTTCAGAATGAGGATTGTCTATTACTTTGTGTTTGTACAGAGGTTTGCACAAAGGACATGCTCTAACATGAATAAGACCAATGGCACCTTTTTCTAACTTTTCTCTCTCATGATCTCCTAAAAGCTTTTTGTTGCTTATGTTTGTCTTCAGCAATAAAATGTATTTACTTTGCATCTCTGCACCTTTTGGGTGCAAATAACAAAATAAAACAAATTAAGAAAATGTAAAGAGTCACCAAGGGAAGCAATAAAGAAGGACAGACAGATAAATTTAAGTGGGATAGAACATCCTGCTCCCAAGAACCACCTTCTACTGTTGCCACTTCTCATAAGAAAAAAATTTCAACCCTTCTGAGCAGTTAGTGATCTAGCTATAAAAATATCTGGTCTGCACAGCATGACTAATCGTCTCATCAATGCCATGTTCATATGACCAGACCTACATGCTGTTCTGGAAATATCTGTATGCTAAGTATTTATTCCCTTCCTAATATGTTCATGGCTACTAGGCTGTTCTTTTATTCTAAATGAAGCACCCACATGATTTGTTGGGTCTTATCATTTACAAACAATGACATTGCTGCCTGGAATGAATATCAATAAAAACAGAATGAATCCAACATCATCCATTTGAAATTCAAGCTAAACACTGTATAAAGTGACAATATATGCTAATTTCTCTCCCCACCTACACATTCTTCAGCGTGCAAGTCAGTTCACTGCAGATAAATTATTCCACAACTGCTGAAACATGGAAAGCCAGGAGACCCAACCATGAGTCAGGGACAACACAGTGCTCCTTTATATATGTGTGTGTGTGTATATATCTACATATATACATATGAAGAACCTGGTATCAAAATCATCTTCATCTTGCCAGTAGTTAGAGTTCAAAAAGAAAACAAGATGCTGCCATTTTCTCATTGGCAATCAGATTAGCAAAATAGCTGGAGCAAGGGACTCAGCTAAATGTTGTCCTGTCTATGAACCCTGAAATAGCTTCAGTCCCTCATGAAACCTCTACTCAGTTTGCACGAATTAAATTTAACAGCAAGGTTAGTAATAAAAATAAGTTTTAGAAGTATTAAAACATTCCAGTTAGTTAAATAAAAACCCACATTCTGGATGCTGAAGTTAACTAAGAATCACAAAAATCTCAGCTGATGCCCCCCAAAAAAGAATGTCTCATGAATATCCAAATCAAATAGTTTCCTAGACCAGGTGGTTTCTTTAAACTACCTCTACAATCAACCTTTACATTTTGGTTTTAGTTTAATCTTGATACCACATTGCTCACTCTTCAGTTGACATTTTCAAAGTGAAATTTGACATGAAAAGAAAAACCCAACAATGTCTGTAGTTTTTCTGCTGATGAATTGACATTGAAAAGAGCATTTCATAGCAAGTGGCTCTACTCTAAAATATAAGAGTTGTACGACTGAGTTTTTGATTTGAACCAGGTAAACAGCTGGAAGTACTGGGCACAGAAGAATCCATATAATACACGGAACTGTCCATGTGGTCAAGGTGCAGTTGTCTGCTTAGCAACTTGCTGAATGACAAGGCTGGATACTCATTCAGTTTTAACACCTCTTGGCTCTGAAGCATAGTATGCTCAGCAAAGAAGTGCTATATTGTCTGCCTCCGAGTAAAAGTATGAGAAATTTTATTCCAGATACTTTATCCTGTTTATTGTTTCAACAGATGAAATAATTATTTATGCAATCAATCTATTTATGTGTATGTGTATAAATACATCTACTGATCTCTCTGAAAATTACAACGTATTAATCAACATTAAAACAGTCTCTTCTTTTCTTATGCATTATCCATATAGACCCCAGGAAGACCATACTGCTCTAAACAGGTGATTTTTTCTGTCCTCTACATAGCCCTAATCAACTTTTCAAAATTGGCTGGGCAGAACAAATAAAACTTGCTGCTCACCACACAGCTAAGAAGTCCAAATTCAGCTGATCTAAAAGGATTTTTCTCTTTTCCTACCTTCAAAGATAGTGCCCAAAACAAAAACTTTCTCCTTTTCTTTAAATTTTCATTAGAAAATAAAGAAGAAATAAAACTTTAAACAAGTACCATTTAGTGCTTTAACCTGTTTGTCTGCAAACCTCTTAATTTTTTCAGGGACTAAAGTACTCCTTATAAGCAATTAATTTTCTTTTGAGATAGTGCATAAAAATTATACGGCTAGACAAAATATCAAACTCCTGAATGTAAGCAACTGAGCCTGTAGTCAAGCAGGAAACTTTGTTTGATCTCACTCACTTTCATCAGTCTCAGAATTTGATCCAACTCTGTTGGGAATCTTTGGCCTTTCTATCCTCCTCCTCATTTGTTTTTACTCTTGTTAGTAGAGTCAGTATAATAAAACATATTTTAACAACAGGTTTTATTACTTTTCTTCTGATTTCCTTTCTCCATTGGGCGCTTTTCCATTTTCATTAGTTGAACAGAATAGCTGACAGTCAAGCCATTCTCTTACTCCATTAGGAAGAGCTACTTAATGTTGATAACTTGTTAGTAGCTCTCTTTGTTTCCCCAGAAATTATTTTCTTTTGTACAAAATGGATATTTGAAAGCATCTTGAGAGCTACATCATATTCACTATTCATAAATAAAAAAAAAGGACTCAGGACTGTTTATACAACTGTGCTCTACAATGGCCACAGCAGGGCTTTCTAATGCAGGTGTAGAGCAAAGTAGTGCAGAATAACCCTCCGAGCATTTTTTTGATTCCAGACCCCTTTTAAGTTCACTTAACACTGAATGAACTTGAAGAGCAGAATAATAGTCATTTACAAAGAAATCAGCAGTGAAAGAGGATGTTTCTATTAGGGTTCTGGGGTGACCCATATCTCTTTCATGCTATTCAATATTTTCATAAACTACAAACTTTGCAGGTAGCGCAGTGATGAAGAGTGATAACAAAGATGCTACACAGATTGGCTTGGTTCAGTGGGTAGGCTGCGATGATTTTAGCTTGGTTAGAAGAAAGGTTATGCAATTAGAAAAAGGAATGTAAGCCATGTAAATGGATTTGAATTTGGAAAGCATTAAATCTAGAAAGGAGTCTTTGAAGCTGAATCAAGATACATTTAAGTTAGGATTAAGATAATTGTTTAAATAGGTTGAGCATTCAAACTTGAAACAACCTTTCAGGGAAAGTGGTAACTTCATCTTTGGGCATCTTCAGATCACCACAGGATCCTTTTTGTATTTGTGTCAAAAGCAAATTATTAAGCCTAATAAAAAAGTAACTAGATGGCTTAGTGGCCTGAGACAGRCAGGAGGTCTGACTAGACATTGTAATGCTCCTTCCAGCTTGAATTTTTATGGCTTAAAACAGGTTGGTACAAGAAGAATGTGTTTACTATTCTGGAAACCCAGGTTACTACCTGACTTCTTAACTCAAAACATTCAAGCATTGAGATCACTATGTGCATTGCTCTGCCATGGGCAAACTACTGCTTCCCTCATCTCTCTGAGTCTGCTGTCACTCTGCCTCTTCGGAAACACGTGTCTTAAAGACTTCTGGAGTCTCTGTCAGGACTTCATGCTGTCAGAGCCATCAGAAACTCTATGCTCAGTGAAAAAACAACTTCCCACCTCAAGAGCTCTCCAACGTCTAATAGCAACAACTTTAGACACTTACATTAAAAAAAGTGAAGCAAGACTTTTGCTAGTTCAGCTGAGAATGAATAGGGAAAACATAATTATGACTAAACATATAAGCAGGCAATATCATTTATGCAGACAATTATTTTAAACATGTACTTAACACCTTTGTGGTATGTAAGAACAAGTTTAGTAAATTGGGTGAACTATAGTAAGTTTATTGTAAGGATAAACAATATCCTTATTGAGCTTGAATTCTACTTGCATAAATTGTCAATAAGAAAACTAGAGAGAAAGCAAGACAGAAAAAGAAATTCAGGAAAGTCATCATTTCTTCACTGCACACTTTGTCAAACATCCTTCTAGCATCTTACAATCCCCAAAGAAATAGCACTTGCTTACTCCAGGTGTTAGTACATAAATACTTGCAGCAAAGATGAATTATTTGAGATGATTAACATTTACAAGGCCATGTACTGTCCTTGCTCTCTAGAAGAACTCTCAGATGTCAGTAGAAGTTAGACTGAAGGTCAGTTATGGCTCAGATTGCTGCTGATGTTATCTTCGAAGGATTTGCTTCTACATTGTTAACCTTTGCTTTCAAAGTTTTATTTTTTGATGATAGAAAAATCATTTGAGGCTGCTACTTTGAAATTTAATGTAACAAGATCTTAGGCTATAAAAGTAATTCCTTAAAAAATTATAGCAATGTAAGAGAAAAAAATTAAAGCTGAAGCAAATCTCAAATGTGATTGACTGGTTCTATTAAAAAAAAATAATGGCTTTAACTTTGATTTCACACATAGATTACAGGTAACAACATTTTGTAAACTTCCACAACTGGTCATAGTTTGCCTCAGTTATGGCAGTGTATATCATAATAAAGCAGCTCTTTACCTTTCATTTCATAGATGCTTGGATGTGGTACAATGCCATAATGTATGCTGCAAACGTAACAGAGATGTTGTCAAAAAGACACGTTTTCAAAGAAACTCAAGCGAGCAGTAGTTGACACAGGTCAAGAAGAATGACAGTGAGGCTAGGCGCTGTCAGGGCAGAGGAGGAACTGGGAAGGCACAGTTCTTAGAGATGTTGAGAGCAGAGTTTGAGCACAGCTATACTAAAGGTTCTGGTTCATGAAAATACTTTCAAATACCTGTAGGAGTTGCTGCCCTGAAGTCTCCGTCCTACTATCGCCTTCTTGGAAGTTCCTTTTTTTATCCTCTCTGTTGGAGCTCAGCTGTCTCTAGAGCAGCTGCTGAACTGCAGAATTTATAGCCAAGGACATTAAGTTAAATCAGAACTTCTTGTACATAGCCTGTTATTCTATGCTGCAAATTGTGGCAGCTCAGACATGTTTAGAAAGGAATATAAATAAACTCATAGAGGGCTGCCCTCAGTAGGATGGGCCAAGTCACCAGCTCCCACAGCTAGTTTCAGACCCGCAACTGAGGGTAGCATTGGAAAGACAGAGTATTTGTAGTAACACACCGCCTTCAAGTGCATTAGGAACATTTTTTTGTCAGCTGTGACAGGTGGGACACGTTGTTATTCTAGGTTAGGGTATGTAGGAATAGTTGAGCATGATTTAGAACTACATTTATATTTGTTTTTCTTGTAGCCCTTTGCTATTTTGTACATAAAAGCCTTGATTCCTACATCTTTTCTTTGATTTACCTATTAATCCTTTTTCTTTTTTTTTTTGAAGAGCAAGTACATCTGAGTAAAACTGACAAACCAAGTTCTGTCTATCCTCGTGGAGTCAATAGATCAACATAAATGGGAGAGCCAGCTGTCTCAAGGGAAATGATCTCTGGTGACTGCCTTGGGGTTAAGCTATAGAAGCTGGTTCAGCAAGTTGTACATCCCAAATAGGACAGCATCAGCAAAGTGCCTCATCAAAGAGCATCAGCTGCTGGCTTTGCAGAAATAGTTCTCCCAGAAAGGAGCATTAGTTAACAGTAAACTCACCTTTATATTTTCAAACAAAACCATCGCATAGTTCAAAGATGAGAAAAACCCAAAGATATTCTCACATTAGCTCTTGCCCTGCCTCAGAAAAGTTAGAAAATTGCATATGCTGTTATTACGATTTACAGTAAGCAGAGGAATGGGTACTATGCTGTCCTATAAACCTGATGAAACAATAACAATTAATGCATTACAATCAAATCTGGCAGGCAATTGTTATTGTTTTAAAGTATGTCCTATAGTTCAATCTATGCACTGCACTATTAAATATGTATGCCAGAATTTCAAAAACAATCTTCACCAACTAATGTTTTTAGGACACTTTATATAAAATGTTCAATGCTAATGATGGGACAAGATCAGACAGACCTGAGCAGAAAGTAGCAATTGCCTGGCTTAAGACTGTGGAATAAAAAGCCATGGGGACAAAGAAGCCCGACAAATCTCAGAAAATGCCTTATTTCTAACAACATAAACAGGCATGTACATGAATTCCCAAGTTCTGGATGAATATGAGAAAAACACTGGATAAATACTGCAGTAAAGAGATGATTGAAAGACACTGAGTACTGATGTCCTAATGTGTTTTTTTTTCAGCATCTGAACCTTTGGAACTGACAGAAACATGTGTTCTCCCTCACAATGTTTTCCTTTGGAATTGGATGGGTGGGGGGAATGAAACAGCTGTGGCTCGGGCCAATGAATGGTAATTTTTCAACACAATTACTTATGAATCTACATCCATGCTCTATTGTGCACTGTTAAAAGTTATATTTGGATAAGACCATGACTAATACAGTATTTGGGAACAGAATGGAAAGTATCTTTTAAGTTCAGAAGTGTGAGGGATAGAACTGAAAAACAGCAAGGAATTCAAGAAAAGCCATAGGGAATTACTATCATGCAGGCAGATCAGCCTTATACTTAGCCTGCTAATTATCCACCACAAACACAGGTACTAGTGTCATTTCAAGGGTAGCAGGGCTGTTTCATCATTCATCAACTCCGTTGCTCACAGTGCTTGCTTTTCTGACACAAGCTAATGTAGCATAACCAAATATGACAAATCACAACACTGTATTTTAGCAAAGGGCAGCATGAAATAGCATCTCCATCTGGAAGACACTGCTACTCCGAAGGATTTCCTGAGATTTCAAACAGTGAAATGTCACTTACTATTTTGGGAGAATGCATACATATACATGCAGATGTGAAACCCAGTTCCAGATCGTGTGCTGGACTTTAAAAATTTGCAGTTAACTTGATCTTTACTACCTGCTTACCACCTCATTATCCCTGATAAGCTTTGCTGTGGGAGATATAAACAATTCATAAAGTCATTAATTACTGTTGGGATTGTTATTCACATTAACTCAGGGAGAGAAGGGCCGGACTATGTCTTTTCAGTCAGAGTCACCTCCTAAATCTTAATTACTCTGTAAGATGTCAGATTGGTTTCTTGTCATTAGATGGTTTTAATTTTACTCATACCAGCAAACTAGACACAAAGCTTCAGGTAGGACAAGGTTTGCCCTTTTCCTGTGACCCTTTCATTCAGGGAACATGGAGTCTGTGGAAGCCCATCTGTGGTAAAATGAGTGTTAGCAAGCAGGAAAGCCATCCACATCTCAGTCACTTCTGAACAAATACTACATTTCTTATTGCCTTTCCAGAAACTTTTCTGCAGAACTATCAGAGAAGAGTGTTTACTAGAAGATGTTATTTATTATAAGGGCAAAGTGTATTGATCTTTAAGTTAGAGAATAATTCCATTCCTTCTTCTGTCAAAACACTATCATACAAAAGCATTTTTTTATTTTACTTTTGAGGAATTTGAGTTGGAATTCCTTCTCTTACAGGAATGTGAGGATCATAGACCTGCCAAAACTAGTACAGCTGTATACATTTGAACCTTCTTCTGACATGTGCATTGGGTCAACATGACACTTGTGTTGGGGAGGATCCATACCAAAAGAGCGATCAGCACCCTAGAGAATGTGCCATCCTGCCAGGCTCCCTGAGCACACAAGCCCTCCTGGAGCAGCATGGCAGTAGGTACCATAGCTCATCGGCAACATCTGACACACGGTGCCCCAAAGCAGGAGAACAGCAGTTGCACAGTATTAGCCGTGTGTGAGATCCAGTCTGCACAGCAGGACAGTATCTATTTCTTTAGTAAGGCTAAATACTCTTGATGCTGTAACCAACAACTTCAGTCACATATCAATGATCCAAAATAGATACACGTACTGTAGAGACCAAAATAACTGAAGAATAACCTGGTTCAGGTTGTCAAACAAGAATGTATTAAATTTAAACAGAAAGGGGGCTGGGGGGGAATGAAGCAATGTTATAACCATGTTATCATGACTATAATGCCATAGCAGGCAATGAGGACAAAAATAAATATTTTGCCTCAGACTTCAGTTCTCCAAATAATTAAGCATGATCTTAGTGCTATACACAAATAGTTCCTTAGAAGCTGATAAGGTTACTTGCACAGATCAAGTAAAGTATAAAACTAAGCATTTGCAGAATCAGAACCACAACAGTATGTTCCTTGTTATGTAACAGAAGAGAAAAGCACTGGAAGGGGAACTATCATGTTTTTCCAATTACCTCATTTACATTTTCTTTTGTTATGGTTAAGGTCCTCTGTTGCAGAGGAACAAAGGATTCAAATCCCCAAAATCTGAATTTTAAGTGATTTTAGGGATCCCTTATTTTACCCAATCTCATGGTTCTCAGACAGAATATATATCCTGGTGGAGAATGAGAAATGAGCCTATCCAGAATGGAAGGAACTATGCTGTTTTAAAAGCCAAATACAAAGTAATGTTTTACAGACAGAAACTTTAAGTAAGCATAAGGAAGCTGATTGCAAATGTTAACTTTTACTTAAAGGAAACAAAACAAGTATATGTAAAAAATTGTTACACAGCTGATATACATACATATCACTTCTTTTGCAACTAAAATTCATTTTCAAAGTCAATATTAATGTTTTACCTAGCTAAGAAAGTTGAAGAAACTTTTTTCACGGAATAGTTTAGTCAAGCATTTTCCCACAGTCATTTTGAAACTGGCCAAATACCCAAGCATTCTGGTAATTTTGAAGAAATTCTTATATTTATTTTTAATTCAAATCTCTGCAACTATTCCATCCTTCAACTAGAGAAGCATGCTATGCTGCTACCCAGAATTGGGTTTCTTCCAGTAATTGGCTTATTCTAAAGGCATAATTCTTTCCTACATAAGAAATATCATTAATCTAGCTATAAATTAATGTGGGATTTTTATGGATTTTCTGTTTTTTTTGTTGTTGTTTTTTTATGGAGTCTCTACAAAACTCCATGCTCTCTGGCTTTGTGCCTGATGCACTGGTATGAGTAAAATTAGAAACATCAAGTGGAAAGATACCTGAGTAAATATGTACAGTAAACAATGAAGTCTTTCCTGATAAAATTGCTCTATGAAGAGGGATATTCTTTATGGAGCCAAAATGCTTTAAAATATTCATGGTACCTTGTTTATAGCATTAGGGCTTTGATGAATCAAAATAACTGATAAAGTGTCCGACCACGAAACAAACAAATATAACTGGCATAGATGTTGCTTGGGAAAACTGTTTCCACTTCCCTTGTTAGACTTCACATTGTTTCTTCTTTTAGTTACCCACTGAAGACAGGAGATGCAACAGACAGACCTTCAGCAGAGAACAAGGAAACAATATTCACCAATATTCTATTTCAGTAAAGAGGCCATGATTATATGAATGGAAAAAAATTCAGATCTCTCCACCAATAGGCATTTGGAATACTACTCTTTCTCCAACTTTCAGTTTTCCCTGGAATTCCTTTAAAGTTATTATCCCATCAAGTTGCCTTATTTCCCAGAAATATTTATGCTCACCTCAACAAATTCCTAAACTTCATTGCGTGCTGGTTCACCCCTCTTCCAGTTTATTGATGAAAATGTTAATTAACACTGATGCCATTTCCCAGTCATTTGGTACCTACTTTCCTGAATCTATATGGAACATCTTTAACAGCATATCAGGAATATGTCCTGGAAAAAATATTTCTGCCTTTGTAAAAAACACATCAAAAGCTGGGAATTCTACTGTAGTATGAATGGACAGCAACAGCATATGTTCAATTTGATCATCACTGCTTTGACCCTATTATGTTGTATCCCATTATTGAATTTAAATGCAGTATCCTTTAGCATGTGGTACATTACGGCTCACAGAAGGGAGAGAGTATTCAGGACTACTTTCCCTTTTTACAGCAGTACATTTGTAATTTCCTGCAGGGGCAGCAATGAATCACATACTCCATTGCAACAGCAGCCTAACATGGACAGACTTTTCACCACACACATTAGACTTGAATATGGACATAACTTTTTGTTTGAAAGAAGCTGCAAGTGTCATGGAAGGGCTGGGAGATTTGTCTACAGTGGTGCAATCATTTGGGATGTAGGATGGACACTGGGCAGTGCTGATTTCTTCTACCTAATCTACTATCTACTGGTGCAAATAGGAGTTAAAAGTATCTACCCAGCTCTAAAAATAACATATGCAATGAATATGAGCATCTGTTAATTAACTTCTTTTTCATCTGGTGCAACTCTCCCTCTTGGATACTGTAATTTGGATGTATTTGTCATCACTAGCATGGTTCTTAAAAACAGAAGAAAGAGAAAAAGATATTCTCTGGGTTACCCTGTTTCAAATACTGTGATGATCAGTAAGGCATCACTGATGCCTTTCCACCATCTTATGTTTTGACAGAAGATGCTCTAGGTGCACAGACATAATTCATTTCCAAACTCTGTCAGTCCTCAGTCTCTTGCTGAGATTTCCATAGAGACAATACACTGTGGTGCTGGTTTTATGATATGAACCTCCTCCACTAGCAACTAGATTGAGAGCACACATTTATTTCACATAGGCAGTCAATCAGTCTTTGGAGAGAAAACCTTATAGTACTGCTTCACTGGTCTGGTCTGTAAGTAGTGATTTAAGGAGGAAGTTTCTGGATATCATTACACAGCTCTCTGAGTTAGTCAGACTTCCAGTAAAAATGAGCACAAAATATTTCCCCTGAAAAGGCAATAAGCAAAAATTCACATGAGCTAGATTTCTTGTTTTTGTCAGTTACTCACATGGTAATTTTTCTCTATCTTATTCATTACCCAGAGTAGTCATTCACATACTTCTATCACAAACATCATTACGGGATTTGAATAAACCATCTCTGACCTTTACCAGAGGATATTGGTAACAGAAGATTGTTTTCTAGACAATACTAAACATGTTAAGATTCATGTCAATAAAGACAAATCCCTGATATTCTTTTCTAGTCTTATGGGATGTGCAAGCACTTGCCGAAGCACAAGTTGGCATAAACTGATGTAGCACAACTGACTTGAGAAAAAAAGATTCCAAGTTGCAGCAGCAGGAGATCCACCAAGTGTTTTGAATCAGTGCATTTCCCTCTTGCTATAAATCTTGTGTTTCAATAATTATGAAGGCCTTCAGGAGGTCTGACCAATATAAAAGTCTATGGGACCAGATGTGATTCAGACAAAGGTCCTGAGAAAGCTAGCTAATGCCACTGTGAGGCCACCCTCTAACATCTTTGATAGGTCATGGTGGCTGGGGAAGTTCCTGATGACTGTAGAAAGGCACATATCACACCCACCTTCAAGAAGGGCAAGAAGCTGGATCTGGGAAACTACAGGTCAGTGAACCTTACATCAATCCCAGGGAAAATTATGGAGCAAATCCTGATCCAAGCCATTTCTAGCCACATGGTAAAGAAGAAAATGACTAGAAAAAGCCAAAGTGCCGCTGGTGGCCAGTTGCTAGTAGCATCCCTCAGGGACCGATACTTCAATATTGGGGCCAGTACTGCTTGAGGTCTTTATTAGTGAGCTGGAGAGTACTCTCTGCAAGTTTGTGGATGATACCAAACTGGGAGGAATGGCTGATATACTGAGGGTTATTACCATCTGTCTGGCACGTGTGAAACCACATGTGGAGTACCACGTCCAGATTTTGGCTACCCAGTACAAGAAACACATTGATGTAAAGGAGTGAGTGGAGCATGGGACAACCAAGATCATTGGGGGGCTGGAGCACAGGACATATGAGGAGAAGCTGAGAGAAGTTGGTTTGTTCAGCCTTAGGAAGGGAAAGTTTTGTTCAGCCTTAGGAAGGGAAAATTAAAGGGGAGATTTTGTTGTCTGTAGCTATCTAATGGATGGGTATAGAGAAGATGAAGCCAGATTCCTCCCAGACGTTCATAAGGATGGGATAAGAGTCAGTGGACACAAGCTGGAACATGGGAAATTCTGACTAGATTAAAGAAAAAAAATATATAAAAGATGGTCAAAACTGAGCCTGGCTACTAGCTGTTTCAGTATCCACAAAAGCATTCTGTCTTTCAAGAAAAATGGCATACTAAAGAGGGATAGCAGCAATTACAAATTGTGGTTAGAACACACAGCAGTGGGAAATTGCATTCCTTGTACTAACTGCATCCAGAATATACTTCCTATTGTAAATAATAATAAATGTAAATATAATCTATCTTAAATGTAAATATAATCTACCTTAAACTCTACTAAACTTGGGGAAAATGCTATTCAGCCAAGCAAGCATACTATAAATCAGTCTTCACAGTTTCCAATAAAACTGGACATTATCAGGAATAGACATTATTGCTTTTTTAATAGAAATGTCCTTAACACTGTTTAACAGACATACGATGATGATTATTATAGGTTGGCAGACTGAGCTAAATCTTACATCTCACTGCTTCCATGCTGAATTATTTTTACAGCTATTATTCTAAAAGCCTTAATAGGAGCAGTACCATGGAATCAGCAAGTCTCATCACTGTTGTTATACCTAGATATATCAAGATGCTGGTGTCGAAGCACAAAGATATAGTAAGTGCATTTGTTTTAGCCCTTTCAAAAGGCATAAACAAGATGAGCTCACTCAGAAGAAACCTATTGACCGTACCCATCTGAAATGGTCACTCACTACTTCACAGGCTGTTGATACGGGTCTTGTAGACTTCACAGGGACTCCAGCACCCTCAGGAAGTGGGCAGTCTTCTTCATTAACTGTTGTCATCCTACACAGCCAAGGCTGCTGGACAATTCAAGTTTCTTTCACATTATGAAAGTTTGTGATTCTTCCTGAGAGTACTGGAGACAAAAACTTAAAGCTTAAGACTACCAATGGACAAGCCACTTACCTTAAAGGAAGCAGCTTGTCATTCACGGTAAGGTGAGGCTGAAACTACCTATAAATTTAAGGGCCTAATCCTGTAATGTATAGGATATCTTCCTACTTCCTGTTATTGGGGACAGAAGCCTACTTGGACAACCAAGACAATATTTACACAAAATAAATAAATTGAAGGTATTTTGTAGGCCTGGGCACAGGTTTATTTTTTTAAATTTATCTAAAAAAGTGATTACAGATCTTAGAGAATTCTCTAAACTCTAATTCTAATTTTATTTAGTTACAATTATAGACTATCCCAAAGTTTTTTATTATTTGAATTGTGCTTGCTCTTCAGTTTCTACTGCCACATTTTGTTATAGAAGAGGTGGGGAAATGAAAAGCTGTTATTTGCTTTATTTAGCAGACCTTTTTACTCAAAAATAGGTCTTTGCTTCGAATAACCTCAGAAAAATATTCACAAAACAAAGCACTTAAAGTATTAATTCCACAAGAAACCTGTAACCATCCATATCTAAATATGTGCTGATTTTGGTTACTACAAATCAACCTTCATTAAAAAAGTAGGAAAATTACATGTCAGCCTTACATGTGATTTCTTTCTGTATTAATCCCTGGGCTACTTCAATTTTAAACTTGAGAAGTGAGATAGAAAATTGGATACCACAAGAGCAGTTTGTCAACTAGATAATACCATGACAGCTGTTAGCACTTACCAAGTATCCATGGCTCTTGTTCTGTTGTGGTCTGCTTACTGGATCACACCTAGTCATTTTCATTTTGAAAGACAGTATTTTGGCTATTTTCCCACTTTTTTCTTTTTTCTGGGGGGGGGGGGGGGGGGGATGTTCAAATCCTGAACATCATGAGTAAATTGAGAGCTTCATTTATCTTATCTTCTTTAGGACCTTCAGTGCAATCACCGATACCCACCTGAGGGTAATGACAACTCTATCCCAGTATTTTTGTCCCATCTTTTCCAGAAATGGATAGTTTTCAGTTACTATTCAGCCTGTCAGACATAATCAACATGAAAATGATTCTCACTTGCATGGCCTTCCCTGGATTTGAAAGTCCATCTTTTTAAAGCATATTTTTGATTCACATCTTAAATTCTGCAAACAGAAAAACAAGAGGTTAAATTTCTATTTGAATAGGATACTTTAGCTGCATTATCTTGGCTGATCAATAAACCAGTAGAAATCCAGCTATATGAAAATTCAGTTCTGTTATGATAAATACCTTATTGTATAATCCTTATCTGAATAGTATCCAACAATAATAATCAAAGCAGCACAACTTGTAATTTTACACAGAACATCATCTTTGGGTTAAAATCTTCACAACATTGTGAAGTCCTCCTACGATCAAAACCAAACCATTCAATCTGCAAAACCTGAAGTATGGTATGTCATCTTGCATCTGTGCTACATGAAGGCAGAGAGACAAAGGAAGGAGACCAGAATGTCCCCAGGTCTTAGTCCACAAATGAGGTACCTGACCTAGAAAGGAAATGGAGAAGTGTAACCGATTCTGCGATAGCATTCGTCTGCCTTAGATGGTTTCTTTCTCCTCTGGACTAAGTTGATCCAGGCACAACAGATCTGGATCATGGACTGTAACAGTTACACTTAATACTACATCCGTTACTTCCTACTATAGCAACAGAACATTTTACTTTTCACCCCAAGGGTCATAACTCTCAGTTACTGCTGAGTTAAGACTTCCGTTGCATAGACAAAGTGTCTAGAAATATTGCTTGCATATAACAGATCCTTATACATTAGCAAGGCTCCTCTGGGACTCCCAAAAATTTAGTGTGCCCTCTGGTAATCTCCAACAACTTAGGAGAGCTACCAATGCTACAGTTTGCAGTGTTTTATTCTTACCTCACCATTGTGTGGCCTAAAGTTTGAGCCCTTATTCAGATTCATTCATCGGCACAGAGAAACCTGGCAGCTCCAAGTATAGATAGCTGTGCTGAAAGTGATGCAGAGGCAGAGGCAAAGGCAAAGGACACCTTTACCCTGTGGCATGTCTCCTTCCCCAAGCTTACCAAGGAGGCTGTCAAACAGAGCTGTACTCCTGCTGTGATGCAATTCCCTCCCTGATCTCTCCCTCCCTCTCCTGCCCTTAGCTACCCAAAGCAGAAGACTAAGTCTAACATTTCTCTTGATTGAATATTTACTTGGAGACTCCTGGATATTATCATTCAGCCATTTCTTCAATATAGTGGTAAATCCCACAATTATCTCCTCAATTAGAGGGTATCGAAAGGGAATCCTCCCCTTCATCTTCTAGAGACCATATCAGAGCTAAACCAGCCACTGGAGAAGAAGACAGGAGAGGATATCCCCATAAATTTGATTTCTGTTTTATCTCTGAGATATCGACCAGTGCTTTATCAGTTGCAGGGAGTGCAGCAGGCAAGAGAGAAAACATGAAATTCAATTGAAAGACATCAGCACAAAAATGATTATATTTTATTGCCACAGGAGTTGCTAGTTTTCTGTTCCAATTTCATTTTTGTTTTACTTTGGGAAAGTGCTCTTGCATACAGGAAGGTGAATGTGTGTGCGAACATTTTCTTTCTTGCCCTTTCACTGTATGCAGGCTTCCAGTTTCTCTTCCTTTCTGGAAGATATTTTAAAACAATAAGTGTTACAGCACAGCAAGCTCCTTCCCAAGAGGCACGCTACTTCTTCATCAAAATATGTACAGGGCATTTTTCCCAAGGTTAGCGAATGGAACGTAACCTACAACATCTGCTAATAGCTGGAAACCTACTGTGCCTCTGAATTAGATTCTTACAACAGATGAGATGTGTCTGCCAGGAAAGAGGCTTTTAAAATGGACCACCTATTATTTTTTAATTTACAGAGGTAACGTACATTGTTCTTCAGATATATCTCGGGAATTTGTTTCAGGAAAGGAAGAAAAAGATGTGCAATTGGCACCGAGTGGGTGAAAGGCACAGGGAAAACAAAAGAGTCCCCACAACTATTTCACTATCTACATTCACCTTCAAACTGTAAACCTAGACCTTGCAAGAAGATAGGTGCTAAAAACACCAAATCTCTTGGTGCTTCATCATGGACACGTCTGCTTCCTTTGGTGGATATAGAATGCTGCACTGATCCACTCAATTCTCCTGACTACTTCCAAATTGCAAAGCTATTCAGTCAGACAAGCAACAAAAATTAGAGCAATTTCATTCAACAGATGCCAGGACTCCTAGGACCCCCAGGCCTGCTGCAGTTCACAGAGCAAACAGCAGAGGATTGTTTTGCTTTGAATACATACCTCCATGCTGCTAAAATTATACATTGTCAGATTTTTCACAAGAAAACCCAACCCAAGCTTGAAGCCAAGAAGAACCCCCTACACACATGCACTGTCCCCCCCCCTTCAACTCCCCCACAGCCCATTTTTAATGGATGCTGACGGGGATTTGCCAAAAAAAAAAAAAAAAATTCCTGAAGATTGATAATCAAATATCAAGTCAGCTTTACTCACAAATAAAAACTGAGTGAGAGACCGCATTAAAAGAAAAACAAAAAAACCCCAGCCACTATTGCAAAAAATCATCTGGAGAGATCACAGGATGCTTTACACATGAAGGTTATGGATATAGGAATGAGAACTTTCCCAGGAAATTATAGGAAAAAAGATACAAACAATCTTAACTCATTAATTTTAACCAAATATGCACTGTTCAAAGTCTTCCTATTTTTCCAGCTTCRGTCCCCAGCGTCCCAGACTTGATCCTCTCTTGTACAGGGACTCACTCATACCACAATGTGTAGCAATGCAATTCTGTACAAATGCAAAGGGCAGATGACTCCCTTGCTCATTTTTATTCACAGCTCTCAACACTTTGTTGCCTTTCTAAGTGTGTCTGTAATTTCTACTAGTTCGATTAATTCGGATTTCTATAACAAGCAGATGATATGGCGCATATATTAAATATTTTAGACTAAGGTTCTGAAGTTTGATTTTCAGCTGCAGCAATCATTTCCATGCACAGCTGTCTGTTAATTAAATGTTAATTAAAACCTTTTGGGAGGATAATAAAATTTGTCATCCAATTGAACATCGTCCAATTTTACAGCTGACACCAAATGCTACATGATAAACTTATGGTTGCGTTTCAAAGCGTCATTGGCAGTAACAACAATTAAAGGCAGAGCTGATAAAAATTACAGGTAATAAGTTTCTCCTGCACTTCTCACTGAAGTGGGAATGCTTTTTTATAAACCAGTGTGTGAATTTTTTTTTTCTAATGCCTGTATAAAAGCTAGTTCATATGCAATCCACCTGAATTTCAGTGAGAACTGGACATTAAACTCTGCATGAGCAAGTCCAAACACCTGCTGTGGAAAAGAAGATTTTTTTATGCCATTCTGAACTCTGTCAAGCCCAGGTGCCTTAAACACAAACCACCAACATGAGGGGAGGTTAACACAGATAATAAGAGCTGTCAGTAATACCTAGATTAATTGCTAGTGTTAGGATGGAATTCTCCATTAATGTGCCTATCTTCCAATACACCCCAAAACAAATTAAAGAAAGCTCTTAATTATTTTATAATTTCTGTAGCATGTACCACAGATAATGGAGTTTTCTAAAACTTAATCAGCATATAGCTTGAAAAGATACACCAGTGGAATAAAAATGCTGCTTTTATAACGTGCCTCCTTAACTTCAGTGTATTTGTTTTAAAGGGCTCCATGCTGCTGCAGTCCATTGCGTGGCCATAGGAGGGGCTACCTGCCAGAGCAGCTCCACCACCTCCCCTCAGCCCATCCTTGAAGGACCAAGTGACAGGGGAGGTTAAAGCTCTCACAGGGCAGATCCTGCTGCAAGCCTGATGCAGGTCACTTGTAAGAAGGGCCTTAGGGGCAAAACATCTTTCTGACCTCCACAGAAGCTGCATTTCATTTCCTGAGAGACTGTATGTTGTCTTTCCCTATCAATACAAGGCTAAAAGGAACATTACTTCACACAGGTTTATGGATTCTTTCAAATACCTCAGCACAAAACCAATGCTACTGAAGTTTAACATCGGGGCAAGTGTCTGAATTGCAATTCTGACACTGGTTGTCTTTTTAATGTTTTGCATTTTCCATGTTTAACAGACTTGAAGCTTAGCTGCTTCATACTCAAAAATTTTATTTCTGATGGTAAGTAGTTAGTCATCTATACAAAAGAGAAATTAGCTTTCAGTGTTAAGAAAAAAGGCCTACTTTATTTTTGGTTGGTTGGCTTCTTTTTTTTGTTAACATTCACAGATGATTAAAATCTAGATAAAATTGCTATCTGGTGCAACAGCAAAACAATTCACATAAAACCACATCTGTTAATTATTTCTGTGAATAAATGAATGACTCAATCCTTCAAAGTCATACAAGTAACTCTCCTTCAGCCCAGTTCTTATTGGCAAGAAGTAAGGAGAAATAAACTGCTACCGCTTTAGAAAATGAGGTCACAAGGAAATTCATTAGACGGAGAGAAATCCTCAAGGCCTCAATTCTGCAATTAGACATATTATATTGGAGCCCTGTGTCTTCGGAGAATCCCACAGCTTTGAGATGGGATTTCAGTTGACTGCCATGGGGCGCCAAACTAGTGTGGAGGGTCTGTCTCTGTCAGAATAACTGATGAACAGAATGTACTTGAATGACTATAAATTGCTAAGTTATATATCCAGTTTAAATCAAACCAACAGCCTTTCTTTAAATCTCTGCCATAAAGAGAAAGATAGGAAACTGTTAATGAATGGGAAAAACAAGAGAGCATCCTAATGTGGTGTTCTGCAGAGCTCAGTGCTAGGTCCAGCTGGTTTGCAATAGGAAGAATTACTTCACTTGCTTGTACATTTTTTACCTTCCTAGATTAAATTGTGATTTGCTGAGAAAAACACTTTATACTTTTGCTGCCCTCTGTGTTTACATATAATGTATACTTGAATGTTGCCACTATTCAGAACCCAGGGCAGTCTCTGTTCCTTCCAGCAGTGGACTTTGTCACTGTTGCACCCTGCTGTGTGCATGGACTCTCTGAGGCCAAGGACCACAAAAGAATCCACGTAGTGTGCAGTTATTGAAGCTTGCCCTTTGAATTGTAACAGGAACAGGACAAGACCAAGTTAGAAAAAAATACTTATCCAAAATTCTTTATCTCCTTGTTGCCCACAGCGTAGTCACAGAACTTGTTTCACTGTATGCTATGAAAAGAGCTTCTGGGTGTTCTCGAGGGTCTCCCTGGTATTAGCACACTTTGCCATTTTTAATTTGTCAGTGCGTCCTGGAAAAATAAAGGGTAATGCTTCTCCTGTATTTTAAGGATGGAAGACTGAGACAAAGTGTTAAGTGTTCATTGGCCTTGAAACAGTCAGTAGTTTGAGCTTCTCAGGCTATAATTTCCAGAAAGCATAGCTTTTCACAGTACCTTATGGGCAATTGCTGATAGAGTCAGGCTCATCTGTTGACCAATGGTTTAGGCACATATAAGAGACTGGCGCAGAAGCAACCTACGGCATCCTGTCTAAGCAAGGTACTGCATCAGGCACAACTCAGTGTTAATAGTCTCTTTGCACCCGGACCAGTATGTGTCTGGCCGGGTCCAAGCTCAGCTTTGTCCACAGACAGCAGCTTGGTTGACTGTGGTGGAGCCTGAGTGATCTGAAAATGGGACTCCCAGGCAGCCTGCAGGCCCAGATAACGGTGGCTGCTCACAATAAAACCATGCCAGGATTGCACGGAAGCACTGTGGCAGAGGAAAGGAAAGCATATCGCCACATTATTTCATTACCTCTGTCATGAGACTGTCATGTTTTTCTTTCTACAATCTCCTGCTCCATATACTTCGTACTTTCCAGAAGCTAATAGACCAAAAAAAAAAAAAAAAAACCCACACAAACCACACACACACACAACCCTCCCCCCAAAACAATGCTCAACAAAAAGAGGCTGATCTTGAAGGCTCCCCCCAATCCCCGAAACAAGAAAACCTAACTAGTTTGAAGCCAAAACACTGAACAACCACCTATAACAAAAATTTGCTATCTGAAAAATGCAATTAATCTTTCCTCAGTTGTTTGTTTTTGACATTCTTGGGAGGTCTTTTTAACTGAATATAGCATGTATAAGTGCCCAGCACGTATATAGCCTGTATGGAACAACAGGTTGTTCACAGCTATTTTCTTCTTAGAAAAATTATGCCATCTGGGAAGCTAATATAGAAAGGCAAGAACTTTGCACTTCTCCAGCTCTTCTCACAGAACTGGAAAGAGACCGCAAAACCATCAATTTCGGCTAAGAGAATAAGGTATTATTTTTAATTTAAAAAGGAATTATTTTGGACTTTGATAAATCAGCTTCATAAGAAGGTTTAAATTAAAATAAAGTAAAATGAAGCCCTCAAATGGCATTTTGTTGAGAGAGAGATTGACACTGAATTTGAAGAGATTAAATTCAGATTAATATAGGGCCATATGCTAATTATGAAGTTCAGATTAACTTTAAAATCCCAAAGCATAATCAACTCCTTTATTTCAAAGTCATGTCCTCTAAGTTGCCTGGTTCAGATTTTATAAATCAATTCACCATGGTAATTCTAGCAGATGAAGAGAGCTTTGCCCACTGGACTGAAAGTAACTAAAGGATCAGCCAATACTTGTGAGTGGGAATATTAAAAATTAGCCTTGAGGGGATCAGGAAAAAAAAAAAGCGGGTAAAATCTTAAATGAGATCTTGATCCTTCAGTTTCTCATGCATAATGAAGGAGGACACCCTGTACACACAGCAATCTGGCAAGACATATATAACTGAATGAAGAGGGCTCCTGAAATCTGGAATAAATGACATATGTGCAATTTAGGGTATATATGGTACAGGTGCTTAACAGCTACTTTCTGCAGAGTTGCTAATTTTCACACTAAAACATCATCATAGTGATATTATACATAAAATATATACACAAAATAAAACATACTAATTAAATTAAAACAATTACAATTTCATACTAAACCTGTAATGAATGTTAAATGCTTGCTCACATATTTGAGAGCATGCTTTATGCTAGTTAATACAGGGACACTTTCTAAGAGCTTCATTTAAGAAAGAGAGAAACTTCCTGAGCTAATAAGCATAGGAGTAAATAAGATTTTCTCCTTCAAAAGACAAGGAGAAGCTGGGCAACATATTGGGTCACTACAGCACAGAAGATTAATATATAGTACTTTGAATACTCAAGGGAATCGCTGAGGCAGGAGTCCTTGATAGCAGAATATTTTCACTTCATTTAGATTCCAGAGTAGAGGTTTTAAGCTGCTAATCAGCCAACGGGTACATTCCTAGCTCTTCAAAAGAAAACGACCCTTTCCTCTGCCTGTGCATAACTGCAGTTCATACATGGTCTCAGCTTCTCCCCAAGATTATGTTTTACTTGGCCACAAACAATTACTCTCTTTCCTTTCTTCCATCCATTATAGAAATTATATATTTTAACTACCTCTTTAAGAAATATTATTTTTGGACGTTATATAGATAATACACAAATATTTGACAATAAAAGAATACAATGAAGAATGACTTTCCTCTGTGACAGCACATCTCAGCTGTTACTGAAAGCAAACAGGAAAACCCCGTGTAGTTCTGCAACTTCTTCAACTAGAAAAAGATTTTTTTTTTTGTAATCTCTCTTTGATCTCTTGCCACTGGAGATATTTCAAAACTGTCCAAATTTTTCCATCAAACTTGCTGATGAAAATATTGTGGTTTTGAACAGTTTATCTCCACAGAAGACAGTTTTCAAAACCCTGTGAGTGCTTTGGAACTGCTACCATGGGACATTCTGGAGCTTCTGGTTTCCTTGTGTCTACCACAAACTGATGTATTCCTCCTTTCAGCCAGGGATACCCATAATATTATGGTCTTGCCCTTCAAGGCCAATGCATGATAGAAGAGTCAGCCTCATCAGGTAATCCAAGTCTCAAAGGAGGAGAGAAGGAAGAAGTATTTGCACGACTCCTGCATAATAGAAAGGTGTCACTTTGCAACTGATATCTGGGTCATTGTTATGTCCATTTTTAATGTTACATAGGAAAGAAGATTTACAAGGAAAATCTCCTCTGCCTGGTTTATCAAATAACTATATTTTAAGGTACTTCTAGTCTGATTACAAAATTCTTGCTTTAAGCAGCAGCACAATTTGGAGACCCCAAGAAAATGAGATCGCAAGAGGACCTTCCTCTGAAATTGCTGGGCTTCATTCCTGAACTCAATACAAAAGCCCAAAGTGATCTTGACACTACACAAGGATGGGGAGTGAATGAAACATCCCATGCAATATTTGGAGGAACTAGAATAAAAAAAAGGATTTAAATATGGAAAGAAATTGCTATAATATTGGTATAATTCCACTGGACTGAATAAATGAGCTTACTAAGGCTCACCTCTTCCTTGTCTCTTACAGAATTGCACTGAAGCAGGTCAACATTTCTAACAGTGAGCACCACATACTACTTTGTACAAACACGTCTGATCACCTTGTTCAGACATCCTCTGAACAGTTACAAAGCTGGGGCCAGAATCACCCTTTTAATTTTATTTAAAAGCTGGAATACTGTTGCTTTTTCAGTCTATGAATAAGTCTTTATAAGATACCCCAAGAAACAAGATGAAAATAAATATATCATAAATATATTATATATAATATATATATTATTTATATTTGCTAATGTAAAATACATCATTACTTTTGGTATGTAGACTATCTTATAGCCCACAGTTAGGAAATGTACATAACATCCTTTGCCTCTAATCACATGCAAGGGTGGAGGAAACATATAGCTACTTTCCCTCACTCTACAGTTAAAGCCTTTTATGGACTGCAAACCTCACTTATATTAACGTGTAGTTTGAACAGGGACTAATGCTATTATTAAGAGTAAGTAGTGTAACAGACACATAGATTCCTGCAAATCCTCATAGTTTCCTATCAGTCATGAAAATGTTGATTGAATTTGGTTTACTGTTCATACACCTAGCATAAAAAATAGCCATAAATGCAGGGAGAATATTTCATCAGCTGCAGTTCAGCTTCTGATGGTGTCGTGGTTCAAGCAGGCTCCCTGAATGAGCGGTTTGCACCTCCTGCTCTTCTCCAAGACCACAGCTCTCCTTCAGAGTGCTTGTGAGGCGAAACACTTTCCCAGACTAAGCCTACAAATTCTTTTCAAGCTGCCTGTCTTCCCTCTGGAGTCACTCGCGGCTAACTAATATGTGGTCCATTTGTCATCTTGTCCACTCTTCTCTCAAAAATTTATTTCCTTAAAGAGGCCATGTCCTGGCACAATGTGGCAGACCCTGCCCCTCACCCACGCTACTCTTTAGGAGAAGACAGACCACCCAGTGTTGGTCTCAATGACAGCAGTTATTGTTCTTTAAGAACAAGTGTTGTAGAAACTGCAGGAAATTGGAATCTCCACACAGAAAACATGCAGCTTAGTCTAAAAGGAACAACCAGCCATTTTCTGGCAATGCTGCTATAAATTTCAGATTCATCAGTTTGCAGATGACAACATGRAGTCAGAGAATATTACAGCATCTTTTAAATGGTTTAATTTAAAAGATAGCTGAATTATCAGTATCCCTTTACAAGTGTAAAAATATAATTTTAAATTGAACTGTTAACAGGATCTGTTTCTCTGATGTCATGGCAAGATTATCAAAGACTACTTAAAAGTTGATATTCCCGAAAGCCCCTGAAAGATATATAGGGGAAATCCTCACTGCTCAGGGTATTATTTTGACGACATAATTTTAAATAGTATAAGTTGAGAGACTATGGAGATTATGCATTACTTGAGAAGAGCTGAGACAGGATTCATCCATGCTGGCAAAGCATAAAATGTATCCGGGCTTCATGAAAAAACACTATGAATTCCAGTGCAAGACAAAAACCAGCTGAAGTCTTAGTCAAGACAGTAGTCACTTTAGAATAGCACTGTACCTTTAAACACATGAAAAGAACACTTTTACTTAGAGAGGAAATGCTCACTAAACTTTGCAAAGTTCACACACGAATGTTTGTGATACATCTGGAGGCTGAGGCAGAACTTCGGCAACTGCAAGTCTTTGGAAAGTAATCCAGCGCTAACCACAACAAACAGAACATCCCTCTGGTGCCTGAGAGGATGAAAGCAATGGTGCTGCCTAAACCTAAAGCAATTGCAAACCCAGTATTGCTTGTGGAGAAGTATCATTTATCTGAAATAGAGGATAGATTTGCTTCATTAGACTGTAGCAAGCATTTCTAGCCTAAACTTCTGTACGAGCAGATGTTAAAGGAGGAGAGAAGTACTGCTGTCCATTACCACAGACAAACACTACCTATATCATCCTTCCTATCCTCCTCCTTTCTGTATCCTGCCTCCTCATCAACAGTGCACATTCAATAGTAAAAAGGTTAAGACAGCCCTTGAAAACAAAACAAAAAGCTTTTGTCTGGTCTACTGTGCTGTACTGTCCTTTGGTCCAGGTATTTGAGGGGACGCATGACTGAGAAAGTAGCGTGGAAGAGGGATCAGAGCCAATGGGCACTGGAGCTATTTAAGAGCAGCATAGTTGCCAGGAATAATGGCTGTGAAATCATGGCCTAACTTACTTTGGATACCCTCAGCAGCAAACTAATATTTACTTGAGTGGGCCAGAGGAGATGCAGCGGTAGCTACCACTGACACACTAAGGATACAAACTAATTGGGTGATCTGATCATTACACTCACTCACGTTTGACTTTGAAACATTCCCATAGTGAGTTTGGAAAAATACTACATTGAAAGCTATGCCTCATCATGGGTTGCTGCAAATGCATCTCTTTATGTACTGTATCATACTGCTAGATTGTTCTAAGCAATTCCAATTATTTCCAGGAAGCTTTAGCATTTTGAATAATCATTCTCTCAAGGATTTCTAGATCAAACAGCTAGAATTTCCTCATGGTTTTAATTCTACATCTAAGCAAAGGCTTTTCTGGTCAAATAGCTATTGGAGACTTAGACAAAGCTTGCTGACTCAAACAGATGTCAGCTTGAGGCTATTAGCAGCGAGGGCAGTGTTAAGATGAACATACTTTCACATTTTGAAGATGCTACAGCATGCTTCTTTCTTGACAGTAAGATTTGCTTTTGCAAATACCATTGACCAACCCAATAAAAATTCTGTCAATGATATTCCAAATGGCAGGAGAATGACATCTAAATTGCAGAAAAGTTCACAGATTCCCATTAAGGTAAAATTAGCTACAATCGGAAGTTGATGAAATAATACAATCACTTCCTTTTACAGCTACTCCTGAGAGCTAATAAGATTTTATTTCAGGGGAAATAGAGAAAGAAATGTGTATGTTACTCTTTTTCCTTCCCATTGCACATTTGGGTTTGGAAAGACTGAACATTACGTACATTGAGGAGATTTTATTAGGCACTCTTAGAGAGAAACAGAGCTTGAAACATATCAGTAATAAAGTTTATGCTCTTTCTAGTTTCCTGTTCTCTTCTTACAGTGGAACGATGGGAAGAAAATGTCAGTTGTGAACCTGTTTCATTTGAGTTTGCCCATACTGAACATTTGGGAGTAATTTGATTAACTCCAGCATAGCACTTCATTATTTAAGTGTCAGCAGCAGGCAGAGGCTGAATCAAGATCACACCCCTGTCACGGTGAGCCCTGTACCACCATAAAGAAAGATAAAAATGTCTCTGTCCGAAAAGTTTACAGTCTAAATTTGGCCCGTAATCTTGAAAATGTCTTTGGACATTTCAACAAGGAAATAGTCTGACTGGTTTCAATAGCACTTCTTGGCTGCAGCTACGCTGCACCAAGGAGCCTGGTATCACAGCACTCAAGTCAGTGCCCAGACAAAAAGTGGGTGAGCCTTCTCTGCACAGCACCAAGCGCTGGCTGGCGAGCTGGCTCGGCTGTCCCGCTCTGGGGCAGAGCTGGTGTCCACCAGGGTGGTGATGTACCAGCTTCCTCAGGGGTTTGAGCATGCCCCTCATGCCAGTACTGTTCACATGTACATGCATTTATAAGCTCAGAGATAGTCAAGGCTCTCTAGACTATATCAGGCCATAGGCCTGATATTTTGCCTCCTCTTCTAACAGATGCACAAGACCTGATTGYGGCAGCCGGTCAAAAATGTGTGAGTATGTATGGATAAATGCTGCCCCCTTGTTCCTAGGCAAGCAGCTGTACAATGGCATTGCTATCCACACATGAGAACAGTTTGAATTTGAGAACAAATGTCATGGAATTCAAGGGAAGAATGTCCCTGTACTTCTGACCCCTGGAAAGGACACAACAAATTCAATGGAAGATCCATCAAATTAAGGGCTAGAGGTTTGAAAAAAAATCTTATCTTTTCTCGGTAAGAACAAAAGAGAAAAAAATGAGAACATTTCTCAATAACAGCCATGGTTCTCAGAAAGCTATTTTCTGATTATGTATCAGACAAAATTTGCAGTTCAGGGCTGCCTGTGTTCAATGGCTGCCTGTGACTATAACAAAACTGAATATTTCTAATTATTTTTGCACATTACTATTCCAATTTTGGATGTTTGGATGGTTATCCAGCAAGAACCAAGATATCAGAGGAAATATATACAAGATTCTCAGCAAAAAAAAAATAGTATTCACCACCATTGTGACTGCCCATTGATTAATTTTGTACCAGAAGATCAGTCTTGAAATATTTACACAAGAATCCTTTACTTCTTACAGCTTCTGCCATGCTAGTATTTGTAACCATAATTTTCTTTCTGCCAAGGATTTTTCCCCTCTTGTCATAATTTTTAAAAAATCATGAGCCTCATTCACAAAGATAAAACAAAACTCTCTTCTTGGACATAATTTTAAAGTAGGATCTGAGAAATAAGAGTCGAATAGTAAATGGCAGTACCTACCACAAAGACAAAGATATAACATTCCCATTAGGACTACTTAATTTCTAATTTTTTTTCAGCAAAAGATAAAATATATTGAGAAGTGATTATAGATCTAAGCAAAGGCTCAAAGCCCAGCATGAAAAATCATCAGTGATTTTAAGAGAGATTAAAATCAGCCCAATTTTTGCATACAGTATTTTACATGAAAAAATGCTTTCCATTTCAACTGGACTGGAACTTTAAAAAGGTTGATGCTGTACCTTTTGAAAGAAACTATTTTCCTTCATTGCATACAGAAGCCTGACATGTGGTCTAGGAACAACTACTCAGACTGATTAAAAGTTGCTAATAATCAACTATTCTTAGACATCTCCTGAAAATCTGACATAACTTTGATTTGTATGCTGAGACAGAAATWTTCTGGACAGGAAGCAGTGTTAGGTGCCTATGAACCATTTCTATTGTCATCAACTTGAAACTTTAGAAAGAATTATTAAATGTAATTAAAACTCAGAGGAAAGCAGCTATCCCAAAATGGAGGTTGAACACAGTTATTATCCAGTGACTGTACAAACTGAATTAAAAAAAAAAAAAAGAAAAAAAAAGAAAAAAAAAGAAAGAAAAAAAGGAAAGAAAAAAGGGAAAGAAAAGCACTAGCATACCAGTAAATTCCAAAAAGATAATCTGAGAAAGGTCAAATAATTTGTCTCAGTTCTGGTCAAAAGTGAAAAGTACTTCCATTTTTGGTATGTTATTGGACAACATTCTACTGCAAGAAAATTCAGATTCCAATAAAGACTGCTGTACACTGGGGATCTGACACCATTAAATGATTGGGGGACTTTTCAGTGAAAATGTATTTAACCCATGTCATTGTATTAGCCTGTACTGAGCAGCATACATCTTAACTTCACCTTGAAATCTTTTTTTAACTGTCATTTCTAGATCTCAACTTTACAATCCACTTTTTAATAATTCCCTGATCAGAAAACCAGTGACAACTTCAAACAACTAGAGCACAAAAAGGTTTTTTTCTTCCCTCCAAATGCAGCTGAATAACTACAGTTATTTATAGCAGATACTTTTCTATTTTTAATTGTGCTCTAGTGCTCTGAAAAGGTGTAAAAATTGTGGCAAGAAGTTAGAGCATATTCGTCCACTGCCAGGATTCTAACAGCTTAGCTGATTTAATAATTACTATTTTATTGCTAAAGGAGACCACAAATAACACTGGCAAGGATCTGACCCATATTCCTCGTGTCAGGAGTGCACCAACAGGTGTTGAAGGCCTGCTCCAGTACAGCAGAGCCAAGTGACCTCAGATCAGGTCACCGTGCAAAGATCGAAGTGGAGAAAGAGCTGTGAGAAGCCTCAGCAGGGGTCTCCATGCAGCCACCCTCCGCCCAGGGTCTTGGGAGCTGCCTTTCTCCTCAGCCCTGGTCCCAGCTACATGGTAGGTATGGTGTGACTGGCCACCTGCCTTGCCCGTTCTGACTGCCCTGGTGACTTGAATTCAGACCTGCCTCATCAATAGGCTTCTCTGGGGCTCACTGGGCTCTTGGCTGAACCTGGTTACAGTCAGCAGAGCTATTCTCTCTTCTTGCTGGGGTGCTACAGGACTGCACCCCCTGTCGCTGAGGACACTGCCTGCCCTGCTGTCACCCTCAGCTCCTGGCTCGCCTCCTTTTGCAGAGCTCCAACTCTTGCTGCTCCCTGACACCTCATCCATGAAAGAAATGCAAATGATTCCTGATTTCCTTTGTCAATAAGATTTAACTCTGTTCCCAGTGAAATGACAATTAAAACCTAGAGGAAAATCTATTCTTGGTTTTCTTACTAATAAGATCCTTTAACACTCTATTGACAACTCCAGAAATGAGGGCAGTTTTCTGAATAGTAGTTTTGGACTGAACTTGAAAAATGAAATTTTGTGCACTTTCATAATCACACAGAATAGATACATTTGTTCTGACTGTCAAACTGTGCTAGACTTCAGCTCAGAAGTTCAAGGCTGCTACTCTACACAGTCTTCAGAAGGGACCTCTAACACATGCTAAATGATGGCAGACAGTATGCAGTAGCTGCACCCATTTCAAACCGAATGCTCTACCTGTTCTCAAACCTTTCTGAGCAGAGATGTACAAACAAAACGGGGGCAGTAAGATGACTAGAGTCTGCAGAGCAAGTAAAATGTTTTCAACTTCCAAGGAAAAGTTATTTTTATAAAATTATCTATAAATTTACTTGAGGTAAAATTGTGACCCAACACACTTCTATCATCTTCCGTAGAAACAGGATTTCAACCATGGTGAAATCTGTTACAGTTCCTTGAGAAGTGTAGTGGAAGTCATTTTAAAAACTGTATCATAAAGGTCTAATCTTGGTTATGTATATCATCCTGAGATTATTGCTCTGAACAAAGCTGCTCAAAAGCAAAATGAGAACATTTTAAAAATGTGATTATTTGTTAAGAAATGATAAAGTTTTAAAGCAAATTATAAAAACTATCATAAAACCTAGTCAAAACCCAGCACATTTTGCAGAACATTTTCATTCATATTTCAGAAACATTCAAATCTCCTTTTGAACACCCATGAATGAAATGAGTCAAAACTTGTCTCGACTGGACAAAGTTGTTGGTGCCTAAGTAGCTCAGTGTTGTGATATTTCCATTTGCTGAGCACAGCAGAAAACATCTTATGAAGACACAGGTAATTTTGCTTGTGTACAGCTCCTCTATATGTGCTGCTTTTAAAATAGAATATGTTCCCTGTAGGGTTTTTAGGGAGCTCTGACTATTCTTCACACTTGCTGGCATAGTGCCTCCATCCATCCATCCTCACTGTCCTTAGGCTCCTGTTTCTTAGCAAGTGTTCAGACTCAAACTTCAGTTCAGCCCTTAACAGAAAGGGCATGGTAAACCTTTTAAGCTGAAATCGTCTTACACTCCAGAACGAACATGCGATCATTAACTGCTGGTTTGTCAGACCACAGAAGACTATGTGAAAGATATGAATATGTCTGAAATATAGAGCTGGAAAAAGGACAAGAGGCAACTGGCACAAATTGAAATGAAAAAAATTCCATTTAAACATAAGAAAAAAAAAAACTTTTTTTTTTAATAGTGAGCTGGTAAGGACTGGAACAGGTTATCCAGAGAGGTTCTGGAGTCTCCATCTTTGGAAACATTCAAAACCCAACTGGACAATATCCTAAACAATCCGCTCCAGCTGACCCTGCTTTGAGCAGGGCGGTTGAACTAGATACCTTAAAATGTCCTTTCCAACCTCAACTATTCTCTGGTTCTGTGAAGACCATTTCTCTGAATATGGTATGACAACAGAAGTTTTCCTTGAATAAGGAATTTGGATTTAAATATTACTACCAAAGCACATGCATGAGGGTAAAAGGAAAAAATCAGCATAATCTCAAATGCTGTTTTTTCCCACTCTCCATTTTGGTTCATACAGGATGAGAGCCAGTAGATTGATGAAAGACCTATCGGCTTTAATAGTTGTGCAAATGGCTCCTGCTCAGATGTCAAAAGGTGATTGCAGAGGATATGGAATTGGCAAAGATCCTGCATTATCACAAGGGGACTAAGTTTAATTAGGAACATATCCAGGTCTCAAATGGTGAACAGAGGATCCTTCTCATTCACATGCTGACCTAAGATTACGTGAGTATACCAACTTCCTTTTAAAAGGAGAGAAAATAGCAGAACTACATATAGCCTTGCTGAAAGCTGCTGCAGTAGGAAATTAATTTGACCCACTCTGTAGGTATGACACTAAAGAGCAATGAATATAATCACAATATTGTTGACAAGACGACATTAGGTCTTTTTTCTTTTTTTATTCCATTGTGTTCAAAATTGTTTGAAGACCTAACAAGCACAAAAGACATTTTGGTAGTAATATTTCAAAAACAAATTACACAACAGCAGTCACTCAAAATCTGCTGAGCATCAAGATCTGTACAAAATAATTATAACTGTAATTTAATAACTATGACATTTTTTCAGCAGACAATTTACCTAGATGAAAATATCCAAAATGTGCAATCAAAGACAAGCTATAAAATGTGTTTGGAAGTGACCCATGTGTCTTTTGAGCATAAGGCAATTAGAATGAATGATAGAAAATGTTTGCCTCATTTATCACTGGGAACATTCTATTGCTATAATAAACATGAGACAAATTTAGAAGATAATGCGAGACAAAATCTTGTAAGACTTGGTGCAAGTTTCAAAGAATTAAAGGAAAAGTCACATGTAAAAATACTTTTTTCAAGTTAGTTTCCTGAGATCTTATTAAGACTGAAAACTAACCCAGATATTTGCATGAAGTTAGTAACCACATCCTGTTATATTTTTAAACAATCATACCAAGACGACATACTGCTGAAGTTTATTTTATACTGCAGCAACAAAAGGAGATACAGGTCTTTAAAGGACCAAAGGGTAAGTGGAAATCTAATTAGTTCTGAAGACTGTCGCAGCTTTTTGTTCTTTTGCTTGATGAAAAGTGATCTGCAGCAAAAATGTTTCTATTAGTTCTCTTGAAATATGTATTAACATCTATGTTCCTGAATAATAAAATAAATTAGGTTTATATACACATTTATAAATTAAAACTTCAGCAGTTCAGTGGGAAATCATTTATCCTGTCAACTAATTTGTTTGCTTTATCATTTTTACTTTCACCATAAATAAAAAAAAAGGAATGTAAAATGAAATGAGTATTAGAATTAATAGCAATACACACTTCAACTGTGAAAGTGTTTGACTGATGACATGTCTTTGATGAACACAATACATTTGTCCAGCAATTTAAGATTTTTTTTTTCCTTCATACTCATCTGTAAGTTGGTAATCAAAAGTCTAAAGGCACTCAGGTTCTCGAAGGAAGCGATGGAATCACATCACGTTTTGTTTTCAGGATAGGAGTGGATGGAGCTCAGTGAGTGCAACAGATCATTCATGATACAATTCACTTTCTCCTCAGTCAGGTCTGCTTCTTTCTTCTAGGGCATTCAGAGCTCTGTCTGGCTTGAGAAATGGCAGTCAGACATGCTCAAACTTCAAAGAATTTTCACTGTCCCTCTTGTGCAGGTTCTAAATTAGGCTCTGGGATCCTTTTGCCTGAACAGGGCCTAATACAAGTCTTCCTGTAAAAAGAAACTGGCCTTAGATACTGTATTAGGTTTTGAAACCCATCTGCCCCTCAACTCTTCTTTTCCCCATGGAATAGTATTTAGGCACTGAATGGCACAGAAATCCCTTCTGAAAAACTTTAGTTGTGCTGATAGAAGTCTATTTGCTAAGATATGCAAATAGCTCTTACAGTTTCTATCAGACATGTAACTGCATCTTTATTTGCCTAAAGATTTTTGAAAATCTGCTGACTGAGCCAACCTATTCTCTTGTTCTCCAAAGTTATCCCTTCTCTGCTTTTCAGTGCCTTACATCAAATAAAAGCTTTTCAGGACAACACATAATTTACTATAGCAAATGACAGAGAAACAAGTCATATTCTTCCAGCTCACAGATTTTTTTTTATTATTATTAAAATAAAGAGTTATTCCCCTAGCACTACTCATTTCTTCCAGTTTTGTTGTACAGCTCCATCTGCACTCTTTAAGAATCATCCTCCCTGATTTGCTGCTCAGAATGAAAGAAACCATATGCACATTTTACAAGCTGAAGTAGCAGTTTCCCCTTTCATCCCATAAAGACTCAGGCTGAGGTTGATGGTGTTCAGTGCTTTGTACTGGCTCTCTTGCTGACTGCATCTTTGTGGGCATGTACAAAAGAAGTGTCAGAGGTGCCCCTTTTTCACACAATTCTGATCATAAGGAATACATTTAGGGAAGATATTTCAATATATTTTAGTTGCAAGCATTTCTGAACTATACAAATGACTTGACAGGCAGATTTAACAGATGGAAGAGATCACCAATTGTAATGCTATGGCTGAAATAGGTGATTGCAAAATATGTTATATAGCATGCTTCAAATATTACACTTGTAGTATTCAAATATACATATTTTCTTGGGAACTCAGTGCTTCCAGAAACTGATTTCATGTCTAAATAGTTTGTTGTTCTCAGAACCTTCTTGTCTTACAGGTACAATATTCTTGGAGATATACTTTGAAAGGACAACAGGCAGCAGTTACAAGTAGCAAAATAGAAATTTTTGACTGGAAATAAGGAAAAAATTCTTCACCATAGAAGTGGTTAAGCACTGTAAGAGGAGTCCAGAAAGGCTCTGGAATCTCCATCCTTGGAGGTATTCAAATCTGCAGCCTGATCTAACTTTGAAGTTGGCCCCACTTTGAGCGAAGAGTGGACTGGAGACCTGCAGAGGTCTCTCCTGGATTCAGTTACTCTGTGATTCTCTGATATTAATAAATGATATAATGTATACAAATCATGAATATATTCCTCAGCAAGGAATACGTGTCATGTATTCCTGACACATACTGGACTAAACAACTGTCTTTTGAAGACAGTGCAGGTATCTGCTGTTCAGCAATCTCTCTCGGCCTAGGAATTCAGTGGATTTGTGCTTCATTTATTAATTGCCTAGAATTGAGACAGTATTGGAAAATGAGCATCTGTTCATCATACAATACCAAGCAGTGCCAGCTAACTCTTTAAAACAAAGAAACAAAAGACCTTTTAAGAACAAATTCCCTTTCATTTCCTTCCTGAGTACCAGGATAAATTGTCTGGACTTGTATTGCTTCAGGCAGATTCCTTCTGACATACACAGGTTACTTCACTATGCTAGAATATGGTCAAATGTGCTAGCTTGGAAGGATTATAGTCTCTCCTGTCCCCCTTCTGCTGGGTGTTTTGTGGCAGTTGCCATTACACATACACATTTCCACCTCCAGCTATAGCTTCAAGTGATACAACCCCTTTTGAATTGTTTTCTTTTCTTGTATTACAATTAAAAAAAAAAATCAAAAGTAGATGGTGCAATAATACTGCATTCTTACCATACACATCTTTTTTTKTGTGTGTGTGTGTGTATGTAGCTGTAGCAATGCTTCAGCATATTCTGGATTTTTCCAATATATTCAAGTGCTTTGTTCCAGACTCCAATCATATTATGCTCTTCTCAGGAACTTCTCTCTTGAAACTTGAAGAGTGGCTGATGAGTCACAAACTTGGTTTGCATATTCTTGTTTTCTAACAGTTCCTTGCTCCCAGTACATTTTTTATAAAGCAAATGAGAGAGTTCATAATCCTACAAAAGTCCCCTAATTTACCTTTTCTGTACTGCAGTCTTTTAGCTAGCTTTCTCTAGTTGGATTAATGGTTTTAATTGTCTTAGTTCATTGTTCTAGCAATATGTATTATCAGAAATAAAACTACATTTCTTATTTATTTTTGCTGTCACCCATTGACTTCAGACAAAAGGAAGAAATTCTGCTTTGCAATTATCTGCTGCAGTTCGGGAGTGATTCACCTGACAGCACTTTTCACTGCGCCATTTTTCTGCTCAGTATTTTTCTGAATTTGTTTTACTCTTGGCACCATGTCTAGTTCAAAAATTACTCAGAATCAAAGTGCTCAGAGGCCTGTTTTGTCAGTTTGTTCTTACGTAACATGAACACAACCCAACAACCTGTTCCAAACCTCTTATGTACAAATCTAAAATAGCCTTTTTTGCAGAACTGTAACATATTTCAGATGAAAGCATTTGTGCATGTGGCTACTGCTGGGTCAGTTGTCCTACCTGCGGTCAGTAGGACAAGACATTCAGCATGAAGAGAGCAAAACAAAACCGTGGGGGCACTTAAAATGTTATCCTCCTTCAGCTACATGTTACCAAATGACTTGAAGCGGTGCTAACAAAGAGCTGAAAAAAGACTTAACCGCCATAACTATATAACTATTTTGCTCAGGAATGCTTGACTGTGCCCAAAGGTTTTTTGTTGTTGTTGKTTWWWWWAAMCAACAACAAAAAATCCACATGGGAGCAGAAACTCCTGGCAGAATGCGCTGCACTGAATCTGTATTGAAATGAGACCTCAGTTTCTCATGCTTGTCAAAGTAGCTGTTCATGTTGGTCTTTATTAGCTCAATGAGTCTTATCTCAAGGAGTCACCTTCTAAATAGACACAAGTATTTTTAGTTCTAGTTTTCAGTCAGTGGCTGTCATTCTCTTGCTTTCATTGTATTGAAAACACATTCAATTTCTTTTTCCATTCTTTTGTCTCACTCCTTGCTGAACACTGACAAATTGTGTGGGAAGCAGTAGCAAGAAAAAAAAAAGAAATAGGAAGTAGATAGCCTTTTTGTCTAGGTTTACGAAAAATCCTGGGGGCATTAGAAGAAATCTCCCTTGTTGAAAATCCCTCAGCGAGATCTTAGTCTAGCAAGGCAGCTAAATATAGTATGCTCACATGATTTGATTTAAGCACAGTCCCTCCAAGTGTTTCACTGAAAGGGAAACAGTCCTTCCTACAAAGAGCAGCCAAATTAGAGCTGCGGTACACGCTGAGATACCATCTCAGATAGCGTGGATCTGCAAGGACCTAGGACAGCACCTTTGCCCAAAACTCATCCATAGTAGGCAAGGCAGATAATTTGGTTTCTATTATCCTACCAGAGCCTTGGCCAATGAAAGAAGTTTTTTCTAAGCGTACTTCTACTAGCTTCAAGGTAGCAATAAAAGAGAGGGTAAATCTGACTCATCATCATCAGTCATGATGCCCGTCTCTTCTGCAGCACTTTAAATACAATCTACAACTTGCACTTCACCTCTTGAAGAACCAGCAGATGACTCTCCTGACAAATGAAATGCAGTTTCTTTTCTCTCTGCTACCCATATCCTGAAATGATAGTGATCAGTCAGGGCAACAGACTATAGCCAGAAAGTAGTTCTAAACACAGAAAACAGATTGACAGGCTAATAAATAAGGCAATTTTATATTCTAGGCCTCTCTCAACAGCAGACATATAGAAAACCCTCTTATTTTTGTTTTCCTCGCCATACCATCAAAAGATATATATGATCTTTTTAAATGTTTATCTCTGCAACAGAAATAGATGTTGGCATCAACATAACTAAAGCAGCAAAGCTTTTACCTGTCAAACAGAGGTGAGGAGATCCTCGGCTTCCTGCAAGCTTCATGCTAGCTGCCAGCACTTTAATTGCTGTGGTTTTGAATTCCCATAAGCAAGCATTGATGCAATTTTTAATTCTCATAAGCACAGTGATGAATATGTGGATATTGCATTTGCATTTATATACCACTCTCTACAAAGCAGATACCGGTATCTGATCCCTCACTGCTTGCCTATCTGATATATTTACTTCCATCTGTGCCTGATATGAAAACTGTATTTTCACTCTGAGTTCTTTTGCAATACACATACACTGGGACAAATATAGCCAGCAGAGCTGATTCCAACATCATAACCTTTATATCCTTATACCCCTTTTAAAACAGATATTCACAGACTCTGAGAGAGATAAGCTGGAATGCACCTTATCTCCACTGCTCCGCAGATACCATCACATCTAGTGTGACTATGACTAGCCCTCCTGTTGCTCGCAAACATCACCAAAATTGCAAAATCAAGGAATTCTAATTCACAATCTGCTGCTGAAGGACTCTAGGTGTAGAACAGCATCTGATACAGTACAAAGCTGAACTCTCCATTCCCATCTGGTAGCAATGTTTTATACTCAACTTTTGTATCCACAAATAACAATATATTATGAAGACCAGTGGAAAACCAGCCCCCAAAAGATGATACATCATAAAACAAACAAAAATATGTAGTGAAAAAGGCACTACACTTAAAATTCATTCTCAAAAAAAAGTCCATGTGGGGAAAAAGGAGGTAATACATATAAACTCAATATCAAACAAACTTATGAAAACATGATTTTAAGAAAGTAATATAACAACAACAAAAAAAAAAACCAACAACACACACACACACACACACACACACACACAACCCCCCCCCCCCAGCATTTACCAACAGTTACCACACTGTGGCATCCTATGATAACACTCTCTATATTCAAAAGAAATTAACATTCAGAAGCACAGAAACACTCCTGACAATCTACTGCAAGGTATGTGGACAGATGTTGACTTTCTAACAGCAACAAATCTAAAATGGTGGATTTTTCCTCACTCAGCAGGCTAGGCAAGCTATTGTCTTTTAATTAAGGAAGGACATTCAATTTGTTGAATTTGATGTTAACTATGAAGTATTCTCTGAAAGAATAAGCAGTCCATTGTTTTATCTTTGGGAAAGCAGATTTCATTTTATAATCAAAGCACAAATATTGGTGCATATTCTGCATACACAAGCCACTAACATTGGGATAAATACTTTATGGTGGACGTTGAACGGTGCTAGAGTAAACTGAAAACCTTCTTAAATTATAGAGCACAGCCACATTAATACCAAAAGAGTTCATCATGATTAATGACATTATGCATACTCAAGGAATGAAAAATAATTTGTCTCATGTAGTGGGTTACCACCTTGTCAGTTCAGGACACTCAATTTTGCAGTGACCTTCCCATAAATGCAATTCAGCCACAGGTTCATTAGCCACATGCTTTTTGTATGACCTCGAAAAATAAAATGGAAATCCAATTCTGAAGTCCATCACAAGTCTGGTACGAAACCTTTTTCAATTTCTTGGCTGACAGCAATAATGGAATGAGTATATATTGGAAGAGATGACTACTTATTAAATACCACCCCGTTCACTCCTATGGCTTTTCATTCAGTTGTACCAGGTTCATCAGTTGTTCCCAATTACTCATTTTGTAGCACATACTGGCCCAGAAGAGGCATAAAGGTATGTACACTTCCATTTTTAATGTAGTATTTTTACATCCTTGGAAGCCGTCTACCAGAGTGTTCTTTTCTGGGATGCTTTCAGAAGAGTGTGGTTGTGTAGCAGTTGCATAGCCAGGCTAGAAAAGCCACAAACTAAGTCTTGTTACAGGTAAGGATTTGCAGGTTGGATAATTATATTCCCCACTTGAACAAATTATCCCAAGTGTTGTAGATCTTTATCACAGACCTATGAATTTATCTCAGCTGGAAGAAAATTATCTTCTGTAAAATTGCACATCTCAGCTATCATACCTAGTGTGATGTGGGTCAAGATGATGAGAGCTGAGTAGAGTGTAGGGGGAACACAGCTAGATCTGCCATGAAGTGCTCAGAAATTCAACATGATACATTTTACATAACCTGAGAAGTCACAGCATGGCAAGTTTGTTACTCAGCCTGAAAAATACAAGCCTCTTCCCTGATGTCTGCTTGACATCACATCCTGAATAGCTATTAAATTGCTTTTAGGTTTATTCAGTGCTCTCAGCAGGTAAAAAAGAGAAAGGAAAAGCATTCTCAGCCTTATAAAAGATTACATGCCAAATTAGACATGATGGTCTTCCTCTCAATGTGCAAATGACTCTCTGGATCTTACTATTTGATAGAGTATAAGGTCATACAGAACTATCCCAGCCAGCTGTGATCCTAAGCTTGAGTTCAAAGCAGCATGGCTGTAATGACGAGATGCTCTGCCCACACTAATTAAGCATACTTTCCTGGTGTTACTTCACTATCTTCCATGCAACTGTGCTGATTTATCCCTTAGTCTCTAATGCATAAGAAGTCCCTCAGCTGTGATTTCAACATATTGCTTTTATAAGCTAGAGGAAGGAAAAAAAATTATAACTGAATTTTGTGTAAGATAGAGCTTTTTCAATGGCACAGAAAAGTGACCGAACCCCCCCCCACCCTAAAATAAAACAAGTAAACACCAAACAAGTCAACAGAGAGTACATGCCTACAGCATATGCTATTGTATTCATTTTAGTTTCATGTTGCTAACATGGGTAACCACAGCCATGAAGATGGAGCAGCATGGGAGCTGATCTCATACTAATCAGAGTAAGTACTCCAGTATCTCTGGATACTTTGATTGCTAAAACTTGCGCATACTACAGCACCCTGTAGCTTCTCCATATAGAAAGTAATATATCCTGAGGCAGCATATACTATATCGGCACCTTTTGCCCTTACAGGGAGAAATTTGCACTTTGGCAATTTTTTTCCCTCCATTTGACTGCTGTATTTCAACATACCTTAGTCAATAAAGGTTGGACTTCTAAATGGAGCTCAAAGGATCTATAAAGCTCATGGAAAATTTTTAAGTACTTCTTACACATTCCTGAAGAGATCTACAGATGTTCCAGAAGTCAGGGGACTCTCAATAACTCACAGGCAGCCCATCTGAGAGTTCTTCCAGTTTCACCTTCCTGTCTTCCCTATTGCTTCACTTTCTTTCCTTATGTTTCAAATGCTTGTTGTATTCACTTGAAAGTTGCATATCCTTTAAAAACCATCCTAGGTTCTTTAAATTCAAAGAAAAAAAATAACTTGCCCCCAAACTTTAGCTAGAAAAAAATAAAACATTTCCTGAAAGGTCTAAATTAATTTAAGAAACTTTTCAGTCATCAGTTCACAGGGCCACATTCTAATCCTCTTACTCATGCTCAGTGATAGCTTTCCTCAGATGATCTCACTTATTTAAAAGAAGCCTAAAATACCATTAAGAATAAATAGATCTAGGTGTCAGGAGATAAATCTCTGAATTCTGACCTTTTGCCCTGACCACTCTAGGCCATTCCTTCTGCTAATTCAGTTGGCTTTTCTAGCCATCAGCTAGTTATTGCTCCAGTTGTTAAACTGCCAAGTCTGTGATTACTGGAACACAGTTCTAAAAGTTGTGACTGTGTTAGTTGCAGAATCGCAGAATCACAGAAGGGTTGAGGTTGGAAGGGACCTCTG
>NW_020447363.1:105445-135070 GCF_003343035.1 Apteryx rowi | reverse complement strand
GGGCACTAAACCTGTTCTTCAGCTTCAGGTCTTCGGGAGGAGTAGGAGCCTTTCTCCTCCCACGAGCAGTGACCAGTTTCCAGCCTTCTTCTACAATGTTATGATGTACCGTTTCACACGGCACAGAGCCCTCTGGCAACTCCACTGCTGCAGGGGGTTGGGACTCCTGGAGCTGCACAGTCTCCGAGAATACCCTGTCTATCTCTTGCTCTGCTTCTCGGATGCTGTGCAGCCTACTGACCTCCTCCTGTAACTCCCTTACCTGACAACACAGCTCGCCAACAGCAGCACACCTCCTGCAGGAGAGCTGGCTGCCAGCCCAGGCCTCCCAGAGAGGCCCCAAGCACTCCCTGCAGCCTGAGACCTGTAGAGCTGCATCTAATGTCAGAGGGTCGGTCTGGGTCGCAGCCTCTGACACAGCAACTCCAACAGCTGCTGGGGAACGCGCTGTGCGGCGTGTCACGACCATACTTGAGGAAACCTACACCACAGGGAACAGAAACAAAGGTCCCTTCGCGCGTCCCTTCGCGCGCCCTTCTGCGCGAACTGCTGCGCAAACTGCTGCGTCTGTTCGCTGCCTCTGTTCGCTGCGCTCTCATGTTGCTATTGCTGGTATTAGTAATGGTTCCGATTTTCCTTAAAGTACGTAATTTGGCCCCTTAAAGTGTCTAATCCAATGGATTCAACTTAGTGCTGAGTTTGAACTGAGTCTCTCTACAAGTAGTACTTATTTTCCTGGAGTAAAGATTTACAGTATTTTGTCCACTTGCACTCACAGATTTGAACAATTCTTCAATAATTTATGGTTTAATGAAGAACAGATGAAACTTTCAATTGATTAGGGGTAAAATAACTTCTGAATTGGTTTATTTTTTCAAACTAAGAATAGGATAGTGCATTCAGTTAAAATAAAGGGGAGATATATGCAAGATATGATAATGTTATTATTATTATCATCTATGAATCCAGTTCTACAACACAACTAAATATAGTTAATTGTCATTCATTTATTCTTATGTGAGAAGCTACTTAGCAACTTCTCCGGTTAAGCTGAAAAATATTTTAATTTGTTTTAACTGTTTTTGTTTTCATTTAATTTGTGTTGTATTCTCTTTAAGACATAAGTGGCTTGATTACTCTGAAAATATTCCATTACTCTGCATTTTTTTTAATAGGATCATAAACTCATAAAATTTAAGGAAGTGTTACTTCAAATTTCCAGATGTCTGCCTACCTGCSTATCCTGGAAGTCTTATTGCCTAAGGGATCTTTCTGGATTTGGATCCTTCATTTCTATATTTCACAACACTTGGCAGAGAGTTCTACTGTGGTTCTGTTTTGTTTTGTAATTGGGCAGAATGGCTACAGCAAATCTTGTAACCAATATATTGAAAGGTTAACAAAATACACAAAGCTTTCTCTTGCTGTCAAAGGAGCTTCTCAGTGTCCTGTTTTTCTCAAAGCTCTTAAGACTTCTCTAATTTGTCTTTGTCTAACAGTCTTTGTGAGAAAATGGTTTACTTTAAAAGACAATTATTGTTAAAATATCATTTTTAGATTCCATGCAGATCTTGTCTCAGAACTTACAATATGAGAATCTACTCAGGCAGGAGAAAGTCACCCTTTTTCACCTGTGAAGCAGTGTCAGGTCTCATGTCAGGGAAGTGGAGGAAGGTGAGGTAGTGTAAGGTTATGCCTTGGGAGGACTCTTTTGGGCACAGGAAACCCACAAAATCGTATTTTCTCCATCCTCACCCTTTATCTCCTGCCCGTGAATTAAATGGAGATCGCACTCTGATCCTGATCCCATGTGCCAGACTTGGCCAACTGCTGCATCGTAAATTAATAATGTGTCAGATCCAATCTTAGCTGGGTAAGGGTGTGAGCCTGACAGTCAGTTGTGCAATGTATGAGACCCAACATGCGACAGATCCTGCAAAATTGTCACTGATTGTAAAGAAAGCAAGATCAAGCTCTATTTTAATGTGAGTTTTGTAATGACTCTTAATTACAAAAAAAAAGTGTTCTTTAATATTTTTAAATAAATATTTTTATCCTAGCTGGTAAACCTTGCTTGTCCTTTGGCAGCCATTTCCTTCCTGGGAGCCAGTATGAACACATAAACAGTCTCACAGAAGGGCACAAAAGCATACTAAACTCTTGCACACCATTTTTTTCTGTCATCTCCAGTTGTTATACAAGGAGATGAACTTGACTAAATATGAATTCCTGTTTAGCTAAAGCTTGGATAAAATAAAYGGGTAATGCTCTTTGCAATTTATCCCGTGTAAAAATTCAGATTACTGCCAACATTTAACAGGATTCACAGTATTTAGCATTACCAATACCCCAAGGTACTGGCTAATTTTAAATTCTGTACTAGACTGACTTTTATATTTCCAAGAGGCCAGGAGTTATTCAGCCATTCCATCTCTAGTCTTATTATTTTATTCAATCTTGACTGACTTAAATATATTGAATGTATTTATTCAACCTTGCTCACATCTTGTGCTTATCTGATGATTTCATAAAGAAAATAGATATACTGCATATTTGATACAAAATGTGTAATAAGCCATGGTTCTCTTTTTCAAGAAATTAAGAAAAAAATCTGCTTGTAATTAATGTCAGGACTTTGATAGATTTGGCACTGCTACCTCATGTTGACCCTGGCAACATTTATTCACAAAAATGGATTTATAAAATGTAATCACTTCAGTCCTAACTTTTCCTCTATTTTTTTTTTTTGCACTRTGGTAGTATCTAGAAACTCTAATCAAGGCCAGACTTGTATTAAAAGAGAGACTTATACAAACTATTTCTACTAAAAGAGGCTGTGTCCATAACAGTTAAATGAATGAGGCAAAGGAGAGGAGAAAGACAATCTTTGGGAAGTGAACTGCCTCCTGTCACATAGCAGGCCAGTGACTAAGAAAAGAGTGATCTCAGTCYTGAATTTCAGAACAACAGGATCATGTTCTTAAATCAGTGAGGTATCCAATACTGTTATGTGCACTCTTGCAATCAAAAACACAAGCTTTAATTTTCTTACCATGTGCATCAGTGGGAACTTCGTCATTAACTTTCAATAAAGAATAGATCAGTCCCGCAAGAACTGGTGAGATGAAGGTTCTTTACCTGTCCCAAGAAGACTATGTATTTTTCTTCAAGACTGGGCCCAAAATTTTAGAAATCCTTTAGTGTGCATAATGTTATAGACATGGTGTGCTATACTACAGGTTGAGAGAGTGTGATGTAGCAATGAAAATATAGCAGCTGTGATGAGTGCACAATAACAAACAGCAGTTAAGAAAGGAAAAGTGTGTGCTTGTGTTACAAACAAATTTAATCTGATGGTAAATTTTTGGCTTCCTGGTGGTGAAGTGTGMAGATTTTATGAAAGCTGAAGATTCCACAACTGTCATTGCCATTATTTTTCTTGAATAGTTCTTTGTTGCTGTACTTAAACTGCTGCCCTTGGCCTGACTACAGTCTCTTGTGTGATAGTCTGAATTTCCAAAGATCCCTTAAGAGCAAACTGTAGTTCAGGTACATCATGCATTTCAAGTTCTTACAAGGCACTCCTAGGGTGGAGAAGATTTACTTGGTACAGTACACTTGATTTGCACAGGGAGTCCAAAGCTAAGCTTGGAGGCCCAAATCCTAAGGCCTTCATATTTTCCTTTGAAGAGAACTGAATGCAGAAAAAGTTGCAATTTGCAGAGGAGAAGTATATGATTAGAAGCATTTCTGCACAAACCATTCGCTCCTAGGATATTATCAACATTTTGCACTTAAAATATTAACTGAGCCTCACAAACACAAACATATTCTCAGGACACACCAGTTCTTTTGCTCAGATAGATGAAGCAAGGTATAAACCAGCAAAGAAATGGATTCAGAAAAGACTCGAGTTCCACGAGTCTCCATATTCCAATATATGACTTTGAGGAGCGTGGGAGCAGTATATGCATATCGTCACAAGGCGAAGCCTAAGCCAGCAAACCTACCAAGCTAACGAATGAGTGTCTGGCCACTAACACAACTACACCTGTTTCTGACTAAGTTGTATCTATTATGACTGTGCCACTTGCATTTGTTTCCATCACAACAACCGACTTAATGAGTGGCTTATCTTCTAATATTCCAGTGCATTATAAGAAGTCTTCTTCATCTGCACAGTGACTTTGGATCACTTTTTATTTCTGAAGTAATGTATGCTGATCAAATACAAGACCTGTTAATAGCGTGAGACATTCAGAACATGTTTCCAGAGCAGAGAAGCAATATATCACAATTAACAGTCCACGCCGCAGCCTTTCACAGCCCCACAGACCTTGAAGGGTTGTGCCTCCTGGCTTTGTTCTCCCAAAAGAAAGAGCTGGTATATATCACCTCAGCTGAATCAAGCTTCTGACATGGCTTATATGGTTGTGTGTCAAACAGGAAATGTTGAAAAATAGCCTACATTACTGCCCTAAAGTACTTGTAGTTTGCATTAGCGCTTTAAACAGATGTGTTGCTGCTGGTGTTACTTTTATTTTTGTCACATTTCWGTTTACATAAACTGATACTTAACTGGAATTCATGTTGGGCATCCATTAATGTTTTTCCATATAATCCCAAACCGTAACAGATGTTATTAGTCTTCAAAAAGGATTAGTTTTTGGGKTTTTTTTTCACCACAGACAAAAATATCATACTAGTCTGGGCAACAAATCCATTAAGCAGTCAAGCTGATCCATACAGCCATAAAAAACTCAGAGAAAAAGTGTAATTATTGAGGGCTGTATGTAGTGTTACATACTCTGTATGCATATATATAAGATATATAGCATATAGAAGTCATAGATATTTTACAGAAAAGTATTTTGTTCCGGTTTTACCATTCTCCTGATGAGAAATAATGAACTAACATCTGTGCATTCAGAGAAAGCTTTCTGTCTGTCACCTATTCACTATAGTATTTGCCACAGTGTGTAGTTATTAGGAATAGGTGGAAGCTTTAGGAGCCTGACCTCAGCGATTAGGCTCCCTATACTCTGTGAAGAAAGGTGGATGTTTTCAAGGGACTATTCAGAATACCTGTATTAGGCAGCAATTAGGATTCTCACTTCAATTCTTTGTGTCACCTCTAAATGTAACTTTCTCTGGTAACTGTATAGAGATCCTAAAAAGTCCTGAGGTTTGGCGATATCAATTCTACTGCGTATTCTTTCAGTGGGGCTGAAGAGAACCAGCTGTGATTGAATCTTTTTAATCTCATGCATGTAGTATATAGACACTAGATAACACAGTTACAGTTTAAGTAACTGGCAATAATTCCGAAAGTATTTCTTGAGTGTCTACTGTTGAAAGATATGTCTGTAATTATTATTATACAATGTTTAATTTCCCAGATCTGTCATTCACGTCCTTCATAGATTTGACTGTGTAATGGGAACTCATAGAACTGTACCAAATTCACTAATTCATTTCACTCAGGCCTCTAGGGAACATGAGAATTAGTAGTCCTCCTTTTCAAGCAAAAGCCTAAATGCTATTTGCGCAGACTTACTGAATTAATGTATTAATTTTTTGTCTGGATTTTTACCTATTCACACAAATATTGTCATGGAAACATTCATTTTCATAAGTGTTTATAACAAAAAAAAATCTGCACTTCTTCATGAATGAATAATTTTAAAGTCTAAATTTAAAAATTCATGCAAAAAATCAACTTTGGGAGTTAATCACTGGGCAAATATAAGAAGCACTGTCAAGTAATCTGAAAAAGTATACATCCAATCAAAAGAAATAATTCTTTTCAATTCTGGGTATTGAATGCCTGCAAATACTTGCCAAGGTCCTGTTGGTAAACTGTATGAATTCACAAAAATAAGACAAGATTAAAATTTGGATCAGTAAATGTTATTTCATAAGCAGGAGAGAGAACTACTGAAGGCATTTAGGTAAATGAACATACTAAAACTAAAGAAAGACTTTACCAAACGATACAATTAAAAATGCCTATTCTGAGATAAAATGTAGGACTCCTGTTGAATACAATGGGATTTTGTGCAAACCCTAGAGTTGCCAATATGTACAATACTTTAGCATTTCAAAGTAGTTAATCAATTTGAAAAAGGCTGTGAAATATTCAGTACTAAAACTCTTATGGCATTAATATAGGACTTTTTTTTTTTTTAATCTATTTTGGGATTTGCAATAAGCTGTACAAGAATTTCCCTCCCCCCACAGCCCATGCCAGTAAACCAGCACCATCTAACACCAAATGTAATTAGTTACAAATTGCCTGTTACAACTTAATTAAACTTCCTTGCCTCTCTGCTGCTTAAGCAACATGTAGATTCTTTTATGTACTTGCCAATTAGTGCATGGGGATTCTGCTTTCTAATTGGATAAAAAAGTAATAAACTGAGCAGTGTGCTGTTGATATCCAGAATCAACTTTGTTAAAAAAATAGTGGAGACAGGTTTAATGCTTCAAATATTTATCTCAATTGAAATTGATTAAAACAATTTGAGGTTCCATTAGATATAGATACAATCCTTTTGTTAACAAAGTCCATCTGGTCTAGGAAAGAAAATTAAGATTCACTAATTGAAATTTGGAAGCTTTTTTCCAAACATGCATAATTCATACTGACAGAAAACAGAAGCTGCTATTCACCACAAACTGTCAAGTAGATGAATGTTTCATTTAGATGGAATTTAAGATTTCACCCAGCAAGAATCTACAAATGCTTATAGTAAGTCACAGTCTAAGAAAAAGAAAATCTGTTCCTTTTTTACTGGTGCAGTATTAAAATCTTCTCTTTTTCCAGTGTGAAGCCATGTTAACCTTAAATGGCACCACATTTGACCTTTATTGTTGCCAGTACTGGAAAGACCATTCTAGACCAAGAGCATTATTCAGCTCTGCCATGCTGCAACTTCATTAGCCAGAGATTCTTCTTTTTTAATTCGTCATATATTTACAGAAGACTGCTTTTTGTATCAGGACTTAGTTCCATTTTACAGTAGACTTAGACTTAAGTGTACCTCTGCTTGGTTACTTTTCATGCCCCTGTACTCTGTCCCTCAAAAAACAATCTCAGATCAGATCATTTAGTTCTCAGAGTGGTGCCACAAACAGTTTCATTAATGCAGCTGAGTAGGCTGCAAATTGCAATGAAGACTGAGAGTGAGTAGCTGAAGAGAAGAGAAATATCTTGGGCCAGAAAATTTTAAGTCAGCGTGGCCACCATATACTTCACATCACTGGACTGGGGCAACAGGTGCAATAGCACAAATCCTCTCTCTGCTTCTGCTCTCCACTCAAACCTGGGACAGCCACAGGTGACCCTCCTCCCTTCCAGGTATGATATTTATGTTTATTCATGATTTCTAAGCTGCATCAGAATTGTCTTGACCTTTTTGAAACACAAATCAAAGTGTCGCTTTCTCCTGAAGAATAGTAGAAGGTATTTGGTTTCAACCATATTGTTTTATCCAAAGTGTGCTTTAGCTTTTGGTAGATTCTTGCCTGCATAAACATTTCAAAATAATGAATATTCTGGCTCCATGGAAGATACTGGCAATTCTATCACTGATTTTACTAGAGTTATGTTTTGTTTGCTACACACTATTCATTGTTCTTGAAAAAAATTCCAGTTCTGAAACAAAGTGGTTATCAAGGGGTGATGGGGAGAAGAAACTGGTGTAGGAGATGCTGAAAATGTAATTTTCCCTTGTGCTTTACAGTATGCTCTGGATATAGGTATTTTGTATCAATAGAGAGCTTTCCTGAGCTGAGATAAATAATCAGTCAAGTCAGTGCACTCAGGCACAAAAAAATCAGTCATCGCACTCTGAAGGCAGCACAGGTGTTTCCTGTTCTCAGTGAACCACCTGCTTATGAATACATAAAATATAGGTAGCAGAAGAGTTCTCTATCAGAAGTGAAGTCTGATTTGAAGATAATTAAAACATAAAATAACTTAATAGGAAGACAGATATAAATAAGTGTTGAATAGATTCAAGTCACTTATTAGAGAGGAAAATTATTCTTCATTCTACATTGCTATAATGAGGCATAAATACACAAAATAAAAAAATACAGTGACACTGTTGGAACTGCAGAAAAAGACTGCAGCCAACAGTGTGATGTGGAAGGTACCTGCCCTGGCTCAGGTAGCTGCAGCAGCTGCCCAGCCATATCCACAAAGAATTCCACAGTGGCTCATTTAACCTACTCCTCAGGTACCTCCTCTTGCTTAGAAATAGTTAGCTTATGCTTCTCGGAAATGAGAGGTCCAAATCCTTGGTTTTCTTTTTTCCCCTCTACTGGACTCAGAGAAGGTATCCTCTGATTCATAAGCACGGAAATTTCTTCTTCTTCAGTTTTCTGAGTGACCCTACAAATCCATCCTGACAACTGTAAATGTTTTATTTCAGAAACAGTAAAACAAAATTAACCATATTGGCTATTCCAAAATATAGTATTTTTTATTTATGAAAATTTTTGGTTATTAATAATTTTGAATTGAATAGATGATAGAATTCACTTTCAGTGAATATCCTATTCACCAAAAAATATTTTCCTCAAAACTGAGGTACACTTGCAGAGTCCTGAAAGATCTTCTCTCAAAGCATACCTTGCCCCAGCTACTGCAAATATTTTTTCTGATTTCTCTACTTTCTATTTTCTCTAGGAAGTGTTATAACACCTTTTTTTTAAAAAAAAAAAAGCCAAATACAGAAATATGTCATCTGAGATATATTTTAGATTTCTCAGTCATGTCTATTTAAACTAACTAGCTGGTAACTAGCCAAAGAACAATTTGGTCCAATTCATAGATCAGAAGGGCAGCCAGCCTCTCAGCCTATATTAATTTGGACCCCCACATATCCAAACGAGGGGTGAGAGGCCCTAACTCAAAACTGCCTTTAAGTTTTAACTTTACGTGAAATACAGCACCAAATAGGGGGACAGAATAAGCCTGCTTCCTATGATTTAAGACTTAGGGATTTAAAGTTGGACTATTTTTTCTAATTTTTAGCTGATATTGACTATTTCATGTGTTTCAGTTATATTTCTGCATTAGTGGAAAGACGGTCTGCATGACCTAAAAGCCAGTTACACTCTTCTACTTCTATGAATAGAAGAATGTTTCCAAGGGAACCACTTGCAGTCCTGTCATCTGGGCTGTAGCCATTTAGCCACTGCTACCTTGAATATATTTGAATATATTTTCTCACTACTTGGAAATTCTCTGAAAGGTTTCTTTCCTTTGTGCCCTCAGTCTCACTTGCTACCCACCCACCCTCTCACTCTTTCTTCAACAATTTCTTGCCAATATGAACTCTATAGCAAAAAGCGAATACAGACCTTTTCCACCACAAGCATGTTTTAATTGCCACACTGCTGTCAAGCTATGGAAAACCATAGCTAGATTCTCACTGCAGCCTTAATGAAGTGACAAGTGGCTTAATATAAAACTGACATCATGGTTAACACCACATGGTGTTATTAATGGACTATACAAATCCAGTTTTCCCACCTTAACTCATAACTATCTGTCTGAGGTTAATCACCCATTTTTCTTATTTATGTCTTCATTCACTGACCTATTTATAAGTAACAGCCAGAACCTTAGTCTCTGCACTTTATAATGAAAACAAAATAAATCCAATATTCACAAATTAAACAGCTAAAACAGATTAACTGAACAGATACTCATGATGTGATTTGAGGTCCCAATTTAAATGCTTGATTAAATATACATGTTCTATTAGTTGAATAAAGACTTGATAGATGGCCAGGGGAAATGATTTATGATAGATGTGTCTTTCATAGAAATTGTCTTCCTTCTCCTATTTACCCCAGTAGCTGTCAGCAGGGACAGATTCTTTTGGCAAACTACATTCTAAGTATCAGTCACAAATATGTGGAGAAGAATAGATAAACTATTCAACACACATAATATCAATGTTACCTATGCTTAAAACACAATGATACCCCTTCAAAGGCAATTTAAATTCACCTATTGACCTCAGAGAGCTTTGTATCAGAGCATGGACTTGATTCTGCAAAAATGTAAGCACACTTTTACCTTCAATTACTTCACTAAACCTGTTGAATGATCAAAGCTAAAGCTATGACTTGGAATTTTGCTAGATGAGGACATCATGTATTTCTACAGGGATAATGTTAATTGATATATGCCACCATGGCTAAAGTTTCTGGTTACTTTTCAGACATAATGAATTAATATGAATATTTCATATTCATATGAATATTGGTTTTAACAAGCAGGCCAAAGCAGTTCACATTCCTTTTAGAAATCACTCATTTGTATCAACTGAACAGGACATATGATAGGATAAATTTCTCAAGAGCCTCATCTTCAAGAACTGTTGCAGGTCAAATGGTTTTTCTTGGTAGCCAGAAAATGAAGCAGGGAAACACCCTACAAATTGCTTCCACATCTGTGCAGCCAAAGCATCAAAGGCTGGATGAAAAGGATGAAATTCCACTGACCTAATGCAGAGTCTGCGTTGTAGATATCTACATTTGAGTTAGCAGTCTGGAGTCCTATTATAATTATTGGAGAGCTGACAAGGTCAATAAGTTGGATGAGTAGCAAAAATGTTGCTTCTGCTACAGTTTCTGTAAAGCTACATCCTAAACCAACATGTTAAGCATGGTGAGCATCCTAGTGGCGATTCAGCCCTTTGAAAGGAGAAAGGTAGCCAAACTTGCAAAACAATCACAGGCCACTGAAAATCACAGAGGGCTAGTCTTACAACAAATAAAATTAGGAATTAAGGTCACACTGAGTGAGTAAATGCATGTAGTTGTATTAAAAAAAAAAAAAAGAAAAACTTCCTTTGGTATTTACTCCCAGTACCATCCAATGTTTATGAGATTCATCTGACATTTTTTGCAAAGTTGATAGAAAATCCCTCAATAAGAAAAAACTGATTGTGTCACTGATAAGACTCATTAGTTATCTTATTTTTAAATTTAAATCTCAATTTCAGACCAGTTAAAAATGACACTAGCATTAGTTAATTTACATTATTGTTTAGTACATGCATTTAATTGGAATGGAGCGAATAATTTGAAACTACTTTATTGGACAGGAGAATAACTAAACTACACAGAAAATTTAGAACCATAAATCCCTATGAAAAACAGTAAGACATGCACTCCTAAATCTATTTACACCTTCAAGACACCCCTTCTCCCTTCTGTGATATMATTTTCATAAATCTTAATTTATTGTCTAATGCATTGATTCTATCTATGGCTTATTACCTGATTTTCATAAATAACTTTCTATTCAGTTTGCTTAGGAATTTGCATTTGCTTGTCTGTGGGACATTTTTACCAGTTTTTTCTATATGAAATTAAAATGGTTGGACTAGATTTCTGTTTATTGGGAGAATTATTTATTTCTAATTATTTGTGCATTGCTAACAGTATGTGTGGTGTAGAACAAGATAGAAAATAGAACCTAGCCAAAAGTTAAATGCTTGAAATAAAGTTACTAAAAACATAGAAGTGAAGAAATGCTCAATAATATACTTTGTCTGTAATATCCACCCTGCCTAATAAGAGCAGAGGAGAAAGTGGTATATTCTATATTTAATGAAAACTGTGAGATGACTCTGGTATTCCAAAAACTAATTCTAATAGCTAATTTTCTTCAGCTTGCTAATTGCTAGTTCTTCAGCAATACCTTTCATAACTAGAAATCACTTATTCTTTAGTGATTCTTAAATATACAATACCTACTCCATAATTAAGACCTCAAAATATATAAACTGAACAGAATATAAACAGAATAGAGTTCTGTGAGGGGGTTACTTTGCATTGTAGTGCCTTTTTCTTAGGAAAAGAACTGCATTTAGATCATGCAGACCGACCCGATAATTCTTTCAGTCCGAAAATTTCAGTGCAGGGTAGCTTCAATTAAGTTGCTGTTGTTATATAAGGTATATAATTTTTTCTAAAGTATTATAGTGCTTGTTATGGGTTTTTAAAATGAAATAAATAAGGATTACCACTGCCGACTCTATTGTGTAGAGTACACAGTGTGTTGTCCTATACTTAGCATCTGATGGATCTAAAGTCCATCAAAGCAAAGGAAGGTTAAGACRGCTTTACAGCTTTCAGGATCAGGTCTTATGGAAGGCACTGTATAAATGGATTATTAACCCTAAATAGTTAACTATATTAATACCTGTTCCCACTCTTTTATCAGGTATCAGGCTGTCAACAGATTAGCTCTTCATACTTAGCAGGGGACTGTGTGGCAGTTGTCAAGTGTTTCCGTATTTACAAAGCTACAGGAAACTGATCTCTAGCAACCAGTGTCCCTAAATATGGCCAACCTCATGCAACCATTGCAGTGTCTTTAAGATGGAAGAAACTAGGAGAAGATTGCCAGATGCAGTTGACTACAATGCTCTTGTTTATTTAAAGATTTTAAAAGAAGGGTTAATATAGAAGAAAGAGTAGCATTCCCTGCACTGCTGTGAGTGACATCCATTGGAATCTGTGAAATGATTTAAGTCTAGGTCCTAATGTGCAAGACTGCCAATCTAGTGGAGACACATATTGCTGCTAATTGGGATCCTGAAGCGCTGAAGGCCGTTAGTCTCACCAAATAAGAGCAGAGGCAGAAAAAACATTCTCCCATACYAGATGAAGTTATCAGACATTGTCCTAGTAAAGAGTTATGTATATAACAGAGAAAATTCTTGCACAAACTGCTCAGCTCTCTTCAACCTCAGCTCTGATAAACTATGCTAAATTATCACTAGCTAATAATCTTAATTCAAATACTTTCATAAAAAAACTCCAATAATAGTCAGCCCAAGTACTTGTTTTTCTCCTTTAAATGTGGTCAGTTCAACAATTTTAGACAAACTGGCCTCAACAAAGGTATGTAAAGATAACAAAGAATTTTGTTCTAGCCAGAAACAAAGTTAGGTTGGTAAATGGACCAAACATAGTTTACTTGTTAGTGAATGAATGACATGGTTAGTTCCTAGATTCCAGGCTATATCAGTGAGCCAGATCCAAACACTAAAGGCAATGTCCGTGTTTACTCTCAGAAAAAAAACGACTTTATTTTGTTTATATTTTACTCCACATGCCTTACTTTCCAGTTAAAATCTAGAGGAATAAACTGTTGCCTTTTCAGCTGATTATTTTATTTGTTTGTGTTTAAAAAAGAATGAAATGTCACATAGATAAATTAATGAATTTCCAAGGACTGAATCAATTTCCTCAAGACTTTATTACTGAAATGTAGCTGGGTGTATTATAACACATTCATGGAGAATACATAGCTAACCTGAAAATACCATATATATTGATAATATTTCTTTCTTTGGCTTCAGCTGAGTACAGGAGCACAAGGCTATTTCTGTAATGTGAACAGTTTTAATCAGTCTTGTGAAAGGCTGGAATTTAACTCCATTTCAGTTTCAGAGTAGATCCAGTCCTGCTTTGTTTCAGTACGCAGAGAGATGGGCCCGGCTACTGTTGCCCTGCAGACGTAAGGAGATGTGATGTCCTACTGTCCTGTGTCTCTGAACTTATGTAGAACCAGCCTGTCTTCAAGCGGCTTACGTACCCCTTTCTGAAAGCAGCAGTCCCAATGGTTGTTTCCCTGGCTACCTTGTCATGAATATCTGAGAATGCATGAATAACTGGCACTATGCTGCTACCCTCGCACACCCTGGCAGCATTCCTGCTTGAAGGGCCCAAACTGGTTAGTAAGAGGGTGAGCAGTATGAATTTGCCTTATTGAAATAATGACGTGTTTTCTTACTTAAAAACAAAAATAAAACCTGTTCATTTTACCCAACAAGAGAGGCATTTATGCTCAGTAAAGACATAAAGATTTTTTGTCTTCGCCATTACAGTGCTGTGAAATGTTTATTCAGCTGTCAATGTTCTACCGTCGCTTCATAAAATTCTTCTGTTTAGTCGCTAACCAGTAACTGCAGTAACAATTAAGCATGTTCCTTTCAGCTGGATAATTAAATGCCAAAAAACCTCACCACTCAATATGTAATTCACTCAACATCTTGTTGTTTGAAGGGACTAGTGTTCACAGATAGGATGGATTGAATTCCTAACAACATCTGGCACGAGCAATGGACTTGGTTGTCTCAGTAATAGCATTACATTCATGGTAGGAATGACAGCTAAATGTAGGGAGATGGATGGGCCTTTTCTCTGAAGTGGCAGATTCATGGTTGTAGCCTAATGAATCAGTATGCTGTAACCCCTGGCCATGTACATACTGGCCTGTTGGTAGTGACAAGCTGCATCAAGAGGTCCAGAGCAAATTGTGGTTGTCAGATTAATGGAGAAAGATGCTGGCTTCTAAGTTACTGGGAAAGCTGAGTATAGTTTCCATTCCAATAATCTGGATCAAAACACTTCCTGATAGACTTGGTCAATTTATTCTGTCACTTAATTAAACAAAAAACATTACAGGTCTCCACAGTAAGAATAAAGGACAAAAGGAGACTCTTTAACCTTGGAAAAAACAACTCCAGATTTTAGATCTCAAGCAAAGTTTTGTTGTTGTTGCTTTGTTTTTTCCTTGGGATCTGAGTTTATAGAAGGATTTAGAGCCCCCATGAATTTTAATGTTCCTAGATGTCTTATCTTTGTAATGTGTTTTCCAGTGAGAAATAGGATGCTCAATGGGAATAAGGATGTTCAGTGCAAGCCATGCTTTGAACAGCTTCCTATAATCAGACATAAAGGGTACTACTTAAAAATAACAATTCTTCTAAAACCCAAATGGATTAGATGATGATCCAACTCCTGAAGAAACAATGTTGCAATTAATAGATTAAGAAGAGTATTTCCTGGTTCTGTATATGCTTCTGATAGAGTGAGCATGGGGGAATGACATACAGATAAAATGCCAACAAAGGAGAAGATGCTCCCCACCCCCCCTTTTTAATTGTCTTCTGCTTAGCAATTAAGTATAAGTGGTTGCTGGATGGTTTTTTTAGGACATCAAGGACACAAAAGAGAAATAATAGATGCTTTTAATGTACACTATTGACACTTATATGATCCATTCCACTTTTTTTTTTTTTTTAATTACTGTACATTAATTAGCCAAAGTCTAGAAGGAATGATGCCTGAGTAGTCCAGGCTGAACAGACTTGTCCCTTGAGAAATTAATTCAGTATATATATATCCATTACTAGCATTTTCCTGCCTCACTGAAATGTATTGTGCTGAACTGTGAAATTCCAAAAACAGAAGCCATTATGCTGCAGACCATAATATATTCTGCAAGCCTCCAAAGAGTGCATTTTAACCAACCTTGTGTTTGCACTAATTTTTTGGTGTCTGCTGTTAATGTGTGATGATTCAACTCTGTCCTTTTGTTTCTCTGTCTCTAAGCACTCCTAAAAACATGATGTTTTGTCTCAGGATAAAAGTTGTTTCCTGATGACATATATTTATTTATTAAGGAAATGTACATGAGCTCATGAGGGACACAGAAACTGTTTCAAGAGAACTCTCAAATTAGGATAAATTAAATAGTAACTGCATTTTGCCACAGAAACTATACCACGGACATTGTATTTTCAAAAGAGACAGATGGGGTTTGAGTTTCCATAGCAGYTTTTCCTCTAGGGGAGAATCATTTATCAGCCTTTATATTACAAACTGTTAGACTGTGAGTAAATATGTCTTTGTACATATGGAAATTTTGTGCTTACTCATAATCTTACTCATAACAAAAAGGTTTGTTTTGTTTTTTAAATCAATGAAAATTTTTGTCAAAATCCAGAATCATTTGGCAAAACATTTTTCCATACTAAATGCTTGGAAAAATATACACTGTGTATTTCCACATATTAAAATCACAAAACTGAGTGAATTCATTTAGATATCACTGACTTTCTGATGAGAACTGAGGGAGGCAAAGGCACTTCTTGCAGCCTTCGTGGGACAGTAAGGATGCCCCTGAGTTCGTAGAGCGTGTCACCACAGTGGAGTTTTTCTTTTTCTTTAACTTACAAAGTTGGTGTTTTTTCACTCTGCCCAGGTCTGGCTAGAAATGGGAACAGGTCTGTGGCGAGACATTCTTAGCTCAGAGTTGAATGGCTGTAGAATTCCCTTCCCAGCACAGCTTGCCAGAGGCCAGAGAGCACAGATTTAAAACGTACTTTCTGACGCATCTGTTTTTGCAGACTTTTATGAGAAGGATGGAGGTAAAATACTGACCTGCAGAATGGAGCAATATCAGTTCTTCCCATGGAAGGGACTGGTGGAATTTTAAGATTATTTGTCAGTTCAGCCTGAAAATTTCAAAGCTGCCTGTAGGATTAGGTTTCCAAATTCTTATCAGTTTTAAGGAATGGACAATCATATTCCATAAACGTCTTTAGAAATAGTATCATGACTTTATTTTTGAAGTTTAATGATCAATAATGGAAGCAAATTGTGGAGAAAGAACAAATAAACCTTATATGAGGGTATGGGATCCATCTCAGCCCAGAAGGCCCTATTCTCCATACACTGATGAGTGCAGCTAAAAAGATGAGCGCATAAGGCTTGCAGCACCCAATTACTGCAATTGGGAGTGATGGCAGCTGCATAAAGGAATAGACAAGTACCCATGGGCCTGAACTCAGGTCACTGTCATGTAATGGGAGTGGAAAAGTCAGGAGGTAGAAAATCCATGATTCTAAATGGAGTATTATTGAAAAGTATGTGTTATTTATTAAAGTGCAATAGTTAATGAGGTAGGTTGTGCCCTTACTTTATGCTGCCACAGTACACAATATTGGTCACTGGTGGCAGAGGGGGTTCCCGAAAAGATTTTAAAATCGCTTCAATGTACACATAGCCAAAAAGTTCAGCCTTAATTATTAACCTTCAGGATTAACATTTTCAAGAGTAGCATACATCATAAGTAAGAATGTGCAAGCAGTTGTCATAATGGTTAAGGGAGCATTTTTTTATTATTTTTTATTAAGGTGGTGTTATTATGACACAGCTGTAGAGTGAAATAAATTGTCTATAAACTGCAGAGAAGATAGTGATTTGGGTTTTTTTTCTTTTATTCTTTTTTTAAGGCTGATCTGAGTTCAGCAGTTCTTTTTCTTTTTTTTCCCCCTAATCCTTGAAGTGGATTATCAAAATATACTATGGAATGGCACCTTGGATTATGTTAATTGAAATTTTTGAGTTTATTGAAAATATCACTTTGAAGAAATCAAATAGATTTGAGCCCAGGAGAACTAAATTTCTGAAGAGCTTAGTTTGCAAGCTTAGTTTGCAAGAGTTTAGTTTGCAAGCTTATTTGCTAAATGGTTAAAATTTCCTTGCACCTGACTTTATATCTTTCTTCTGTAGGTTTTTTTTTTTTTTTACATGATCTCAGAAGTGCTGTAAAACTTCAAACTGGGAATCTAGTTTTTCTTATTACACAAATAGCAAATTTGCAGGAAGATGCAGCCTCTCTAGTTAAGATGGTGCCATGGTGATTTTGAAGGGTGGGGGACAGAGGTGAATCTGTGTTTAATATTAGCCTTCTTACTGCATCTCATTTATGTTAGTGTAACAGGTGCAGTACCGCCGCAGAGCAAGGATGAGTTTTCCCTGCTGCAATTAGCAAGAAGAGAGTTCTTAGATTGTCAGCACTCATGCTTTTTACTGTGTTATAGCAGTCACTTGATAATATCCAGCATGTAGATCGGGAGTCATTACTAGCGTGTGGAATCAGATTCACACAGGAGATGAGGAACGAAGCCTCCCCCAGAGGCAGAGGGAAATAAGGTCTTGGAAGGCAGAGACTGCAAAGGAGAGACCCGAGCTGGAGGTGCAAAGGATTGAAGTTTATCGTGTTACTCAGGTTACCAACTAAATGAGCCCCAAGAATAGGAGATACTTGCATACGATATGTCCTACCCATTCTCCATCTATAGCAGAATGGGAAATTATTTTTCTTACATCTACATATCTTTTCTTATTCAACTTTTTATTTGTATCCTTCTGTATTAATGTCAATCAACACTCCTCTAGGTTTTAGGAAATCATGAAAGTTTTTGATGACAGAGAAATGCTGTTCTAAATTTGAGAAGGACCTCAGGAAACAAAAATTTGGAGGCTAGTTTCTGAGCTCCTGTGTGAAAAAGAATATTTCACCGATATGTTCAAGAAATTTAATGAAAAAAAATCTGTATTTATCTTTTCTCTGTACTATGCTTAAGTCATCTACTTGTCTACGAGGGCATCTTCTGTCCTGTTAAAGTTTTTAGGAGAACGTATTTTGGATTAATTGAGTGAAAGAACACATTTTGTGGAAAAGAGATACAACATTATGGCCTTGATTGAAGAGGAAATTTTATGTTCTTTCCTGTTTTTATTCCCTTATTTCTGGAAGAAAACATTCAGGTTTGAAAGTAAATTATGTGCTCTAATTATGGGATAAGATTCAACTGTAATTAGCTACATCATTTCTCAATTTTGCCCTATGGTTTAATGCTAGATATTGAAGAACGTTCTGAACTTACATTGGAGGCTGAAGAATGTATAATTTTTCTTTGAAATAACAATGTTGCAGTTTTGGTTGTACAGATGTAGATTTAGACAATAATTTTGAGCATTTATTCACAGATGGCTAAAGGAGACAAATCAGTCTGTATCTTGATTTCTCATGAAATCTAGGAGATTTCACCAAAGTTGAATATAGCCCAGAGAATTCAGATTTGCTTAAACTTAAGGTCAAACAAATAGACTTTTTGATTAAAGATAACTAAAATTGAAGATATTTCAAAAATGTATTCYTGGAGCTCTATTTGATGTGAATTAGATTTCTTTCATGTATTTGCTGTTCATGTTTGACTTCTTATTTCTGGCATTTCTCACCCCAGAATGATTCAGGACCTGTTCCTGGCATCATTACTATCCCGTGCAGAGTTACAACATGTTCCAATTTAACTAGGAGTGGCATCACTTATTGCAGTGCCAACAACAATTTTAAACAAATACCATCTCCTGCAGTCTTTTATGTGCAATTAATTGAAAGCTACAAAGGGAGACTTTATATCCCATGGTGTTCTGAAAGGAAACACTGTCCCATTAAAGGTTTCATTCAGTTGTTTCTTTTGTCACTGAGAAATTCTTGTTCTAACTGAAAAACAGTTAGTACAAATCTCTGTTCTAATAATGGGAGTAGTTGTAATTGCAACATTTTATTGTTAACAGATGCCCAAAAAAAGACTATATATGTGAGCAGAGGTATGCTTTAAATCCTACTTCCATTAACAGTCTTTCATTTTCAAAGAAAAATTTGTCAAGTACCTCTTTGAATTAACTTTTTTAAAATTCCATTGTTTGTGACAGTCTTTTAGATGCTTCATCACAATGTGGCTTTCTTCTAGTAGTCACCACTCCTTAGTCTCTTTTTGCTGCTTTTTTCTTTTCCCCTTCAGGAATTTGAAATGAGCAATAGCATTGGTATTCACTTTCCCCTTTGGATACCACCATGTATGGGAAAGTGCGGAAGAATGTCGAGGAGATAGGCRATGGAAGCTAGCCAGACCRTTCCGTGGGAAAAGGAGCATCAACAGGACATGTTGACCCATAGCCATGTAGCTGGGCCTATGCCAGTGTGGTGTGCACCTGGGCTTTGACTCGAGATTAGGGATGAGCTCAATGTGCCCACTGCGCATGTGTGTAGTACACAAAACCCATGTATAGTGCCCCCCCGGTGTTCCTCGCCATGGACCGAYGCTCAGCGGTGCCAGGGACTCTCCCGCTCCTTTATTGCCTCGATCGGGAAATCGCTGGGGAACCCCCGCTCAGACGCAGAGGTAATAAACGCTCAGCATTGACCTTAGTGTGCCTTGTGTTTGTGTATCTGTTCCTGCCGGGAGTCCAGGCGTCGCCCCCGCCGGACCCTTACACACCATTATCAAGATGTCAGCCTGTTTCTGGAAATTGTTTTGTGCTGTCTATCTCATTTTGCTAGGGATCTGCAGCAGCAAAGCGTGACACGCATTAGGGTACATAGTGTATTATTTTTAAAATGACTTTTGGCAAAGTATAGGTTTTATGTTATATGTTGAATCTAGAGTATCTTCAACATCTCCTCATGACAATTTTTGGCAAAGTCAAAATTGTTAGTGAGTAGGATTCAGTGTTCAGTTTGGACAAACTTCTATTTTTAGGGTAAACTAATCCTGGAAAATTAATAAAAGGACTTGTGTATGTTGCTAAGTGTCACTATGACCACTGACATGTTGAGGGGAAAAAAATGGGAATGGACTGAGGAAACTCAGCATGTTGTATGCATTGCTCTTTCAAGGGAGAATGTCTCCACAGAAGCAAATATGGTATAGGRAAAAAAAAAAAAAAGAAAAATATGTTGGATAAATAAATTGAGTAGGGAAGTTGAGTAGGGAAGTGAGAAGAAAACTCCTCTTCCTTGCTGGGCCTACTCCAGATATACAAGGGTAGACAAAAGATATCAATATAAACATGTATATATATATACACATGTGAAATCCTAAATATTAAATGATTTAATCCAAAAGAAATCTTCTGACATGATTTTTTTTTAACAAAACCCTGCTATTCAATCTTATAAATTGTCTGAAACTTACCAAAATTATTCCTTAGAGACTTTTTCTGTATATATCTTCCCTGTGAGAGATCCAGTTCACTTTGTCTGATCATTGCTCATTGATGGGAACAAACTTTTTCTTTTCCACATGGACCACTAATTATAAGTACTTTCACATTTGTCTGATTCTGCACACTATGAAGTTATGAGTAAAGTGTCCTGTGACAACTACAGAGTGGCATCATAAAAAAAGTATAGAGTGCCTGATCTCACAAAATTCAGTGGTCCATTTCAGAGGTCTGTAGTAGAATTTCTTCTGGTCATCACAAGGCTGCAAGAAGGTATAAGGACCCCTTAAACCACATATTTTGGAGAGAGAGCACAACATGGTATATATTCATAGGACTTATTTATATATGGACCAAATACACCATCTTTATTTGCGAAAGGAGTGCTGCYAGAGGGCAACATCTCTACACCGTCACTAATTTCAAATAGCTCCTATTTGAGCAGAATCCAGTTGTCAGTTCTTTCTTGTTTTGCACCCTAGCCAGCTCCCTCTGATTTCAGTGGACATGAGAGAAACTTAGCACCTTTTCAAATATTGCTTGATATTTTCTGGCCTTGCATGTTTTTCTTTAGCCAGGAATTTCTAATCACTGCTTAAAAACTAACTGTAATGAAGTTTTAATGAAGTTCAAACCTCATTAGTCAAAGTAGGCAAAGGTTTCCTCCCAGAAATATCTCGTTTTTCCAGCAACTACCTCTAATCCAAGTAAATTAATTTTCCAGTCTTTACTTTTAATCCATTCTGGAATCTTAAAATTATTTTTCTCATTAATAAAACTTTAAATTGGCTTTCTCCCTTTCTAACTCCCCAGACAACCAGTGTGACAGCCAACTTAGTCATACATAATAACCTTTTATATGGCAGTATTGGTAGTGAGAGAGTCCTTCAGCACCTCTGTTCCTTAACGTGAAGAACCTGTACAAAAGTGCAAAAGCACAGYGTGTGCTGCAAAGGGGTTGGCATCTATAAGCACAAACAGAATAAAGGTGATAGAATAGAAGTGAAGGGAGCAAAGTGAAGCTGAGTGTGTGGTTTCTTAGCTTAAAACAGCAAAGGTTAAAGAGTTACAAATGACAGAAATGCCAAAGGGAAAGGAAATAGGGCAAAGATTTTGTGTAAATGAAAGACCAGGCTAAGAAGGAGGGGTGGAAAGAACCAGCATGGCAGGGGAAGTGAGACTAGCAGCAAGGAAGTATATAATTAAAGTGTGGAACAAAGAATAATCTGGAAATTTCCATCCAGTATATTAATTATGCAGAGCAAATGGCTAATTTCCCTAGTACGTTATGRTACAGAAACTATGAACAGCCTATCAAGAAGTATCTGGGCTTTCTGTATTCTTCTAGTTTTGCAACTGCATGCAAGTAAGGTCAAGTGGTTGTAAAAAGAGATGTCTTTGCCTTGCTGTTACCGCTCCAGCTAAGCAAATTTAGCCTCATTTGTCAGCTGAGGGGGAATACACAGGTGGGAGTTGATTTTGTTCTGACAGATCTACATGAAAATTCTGGGCTGTTGAGAGAATGGAAAGCGGTAGGAATGGACAACAGGGAGCTGAAACAGAAATTAAAGAATCCTAAATTAGATACAACTTAGTATTAGGGGAAAGCAAAGATCAGTATCAGGATTTATTATTACTTTCATTGTGGTTATGCCTAAGATTCCCAGACACAAGCCAGATTCAAAGAAAAATGTTTCAGGTCTGAAGAGTTATTGGTCCATGTGATAAGATAAAAATCTTAATAAAGAATAGGTCTATCTTTACTATTGTTGAGCCTAAACTCAGTGTGAACTAATATTCCTCATGAAAGAAACTACAACTAGTCAGATATCTCTTCAATGTACCACAATCTACATTGTAGGCACACTTTCATAAAATGATGGATAATAATGAAAATATAACAGGACAGCGATGAGAAAATCCCACCTCAATGGACTTGTTAAAAGGTATGAAACTATGGTTGGAAATAAATGGTCTATTCTCACAATGGAGTCCCACAGACATCTGTGCTGGATCCTATGCTATTAACCATATTTATAAAAGATTGGGAAAAGGARGTGAGTGGTAAAATGATAAAATTTGCTGATGATAAAAGGTTATTCAGGGTAGTAAGGATGAGGGCACACTGTGAACAATTGCAGATCAATACTCAGTGACTGGGCACTAAAGTGACAGATGGAATTCAATGCCAATAAACATGAAGTGTTGCACATGAAGAAAAACAATTGCAGCTGCACACATAGAATTGTTGGTTCTAAGCAGATCATTACCATTTAGGAGTGAAACCTTGGCTTTATGATAGATCATCCCATAAAAATATTAATGCAGTGCTCTTCAAAGCAAATTAAATATTATTAATTATTAGAAAAGAAATAGAAAACAAAACAAAACATCATGCACTTGCCCACATCTTGAACACTATGTTTCTTAAAAATAGTTTTTTAGAACTAGAAAAGGTTCAGAGAAGGACAATAAGGATGATCAAAGGTACGAGGCAGCTTCTGTAAAAGGAGTGATTATATAGGTGTAGAAAAAGGGTCATATGATGGAGGTTTACAAAATCATGAACAGCACTGAGGGGTCTAGGCTCAGATAGATAATCTCTTTCTCTTCCAGCAGAAGAGCTGCAGGCCATCAGATGAACCCAATAGGACCCATATTCTACCCAAATGAAAGGGAGTCATTCTTCTCACACGGTACACTTTCGTAACTCCTTATTGAAGGACATTGAGGATGCAGAAAGTTTGTGTGTATTTAAAGAGAGACTGGACTAGAAGAGAAATTCCTTGGGGTTTATAAGTAGACAAACTAATTCAGAGTCAGGAAATTATTTGACCTGAAAATAGTTGGAGAATGACATTATATATGCCTATTTTGTCCTTACTTTTTTGTCAAGGCAATCAGTATCCAAGACACAGAGTTAGACAGAGCTTTTACCTGAAACACAATCTGGTTTCTTATGTTCATGTATTCTTATAATCAATTGATCAATTTGAGTTAATAAATACATGATAACTTACTATTTGCATTACAATAAAACTGAATGGTCAAAATCAGTTTAGAGCATTGTGCATTATCTCTACCGACAGACTTTGACACTTCCATAATGATTCTCAGCCTCCAAAACTTCAGACATGCAAGACAATGCATCTCAGCCCATTAAGTATCTGGGGCAGAGATTTGCCAGCACCATCACTACTGTCTTTCTGTGCAGGCTGATTATATATGCACTGATAAATGTATATTTTTAGATACCTTTCCAATTGCTGTTATTGTTATTTTGTTTTGTTTTGTTTTGTTTTGTTTTCTGGCAGATGACAATAGTAAGTTACTTGTGCTGGGAAGTGCTGTATTTCAATAGCAGGAAGAGCTGGTTAATATAAAAAAAAGTTTTACTCCATTCTCTTTCAAAGGAGCAAAGTGACATACAAGTACAGATCTTACAGGACCCTTGGTTTAGCTCCAGGTAGCTACATTTATTAGATTAAATAGCAGTGGTGATAGCTGATTTACTATTAGCAAATGGTATCAATAGGTAGTAATAACAACTGGGTTTGATTTTTTCTTCACATTTGCTGATTGTATCACTAGGACCCAGAGTCAGAGCACATAACAGGGCCTTTAGTACTCCTCTATGAATCCATTATCAGGAAACTTATGAGCCCAGAGCCTGGGACTGTATCTGTGCTTTATGTAAAACACATAGGTGGCTTCCAGACCTTCACGTGCAGATGTTCTGGCCATGCATACAAAACGAACAAATATAAGCACAGTAATGTGTTTTTCAAAGAGAGCATAACTATTTTTTTCTGAACAGACAAATGCATAGCAACAAATATTCTTTTGCAAGGCAATTAACATTTTTCATTTTCTGCAAAAACTTCATCAAATTTGTATTTTGTAAAACACTTCCCAAAAAAACAGCAAAAGCCCTCTACAACTAAAAGTATTGTGGTGACCACTTCAACAACAACCCTGCAAAGAGGGCCATGGATCCAAATCATAGCATTTAAAGCAAGAAAAGTATTTTTGGCACTTCATTCCCATTTGCAAGTTTTAAGGGTGATTTTTAAGGACAGGCAAAGTAAGCTACCACAAAGAGATGCTATAGATGCAGAAAAACAAATTTATAAATGCAATCTGGCTGTAATTACAGCAAACAAACAAAATTTCTTTCCTGGTAAAATTGTCAAACTGGCAGTAGTGATGCATCTAATAATATTAATATTTTATTAGAAGTTAATGAAGAATGGCAGCAGAAGAAAGTTCTTCTGACCCTAGAAAGTACAAATTTACTCTGATTCCTTCTGTGTATTTTATATATTAAGCCAAAAGTGGGAGTAGGCATAAAACTCCACATAAACTTATGCAACTCATGAAAAGAAAGCTTCATTTTCAAAATTAATGTGCCTTCCCCCTAGCCCTTTCTTCAAAACTACCATAATGCCACTAAATTAATTTTCCATTCCAGCATCCTTCATCACTTTCTAATCTTCTCTGGCATCTTAAGCGTGGTTTCTTATCAGCAAAACTGACTTTTCTGTCTCCCTCTAGCCCTGTGAAAACATTTAAGGATCCCAATCTACATAACCTAGTGTCTGAAGTATGCTGGACAAAGTTTAATATATTACACCAGGGAAGAGGGAGAAAAAAGCAAAATAACTCTGTGAAGTGTTAGAATTCACTATTATCACTTCAGAGAATCACTCAGCAACTTGTGCAGCCTGGACACAGCATTTACTGCAGATAAACACTGCAAAACTTTCTGTTCAATTTGGTGGGCAGAAAAAATATAGTTATCATCATTACTAATAAGCTCAGTGCATGAAATGTTGTTTATCAAAGAATCCCTCAGATTCATAAAAATGTCTGAACATGTTCCTTTTATTGCAGTGGCTTAAAAAACCTCCTGAACAAATAAGTTTGTGAAATACTGCCTAGTTTTTGATTTTTCATTGCAAAATTCAGATTTCRTTCATAGAAGAGAGAATTATCATAGTTTTCTACATAGAAGAGGAGAAATTAATTTATATAGTGAAAGGTGTATATATATGGAACATAGCCCAATGTGTAATACAATGCCAGTTTGCCTGACATTTGACACATTTGTATAATGATATACAAATATTTAGAATTCAAACTGGGGGGAGGAGAGAATATTAAAAATCAAGTGCAACTGTATGAATTTGCTTACATCAAAAGCAAAATGAAATGCAGAAATCCAAAACTGGAACTCAGCAGAAAGACAACAGGAGTAAGGAGAAACACTTCTATGCTGGTGCCCTATACACACAGGTCATTCTTCTATTGTCTTTGTGGACTAGAATAAGCCACACCACATAACGTGTAGTATTTCACAACATTATTCTCTTCCCTTGTCAATGGCAGGAAAGAAAACTGAAAAGTACTTCCCTGCACCCAATGCATATGGATAAAAAGATCTAGAGAGTGCCTATACAAGAGTAACATAAGTATTTTAAACGCATTATAGCATTTACAGTATGGTAGCTGCACACAGAAGGAACAAGTCAAAAGCTAACTTAAGTGTGTGTGGGGGGTTGCATGTGAGCACAAAAGTAGTTTGGTAACTACATCAGGTGGCAACTAAAAAGTGTGGATTTACTAGGAGGAGGGAGCATGGAGGAAAGGCTAAGCAATTTGCTGAAAACCTTGAAATAAAAACTTTCCATACTGAAGAAACACATTAGTTACATTTTTATTTTATTAATTTAATACTTCATTCCTAATTTATAAAGAAGTTTCAGTGATTAGATAGCCATTTGTCTGGTTTCCAGAGTCACACTACAACATTTCTTTTGTCTTTTCTTCACAACATCATATCCATTACATATCACAATGTGAGAAGGCTGCAGCTTAAATACTCAGTTAAAATGTGAAAATCAGCTTAGTCTGTGCACCTAAATGAGAAATTGTTGCTGGATTAAAATTTAGCAGTGTGTACATTAACATCAGTGTAGTACAGCAATACAATTATACAAATCTTTTTGTTAACTTCTTTTTCTTAACTTTGGTTAACTTCTTCAATCTCATCAAGTTCTCTTACTCTTCTTCATTATTTGCCTTAATTTAAATTAGTAAATATATTTCCAGTTTGCACAAGATGTCTTGGTTTGATCAGTATCAAAATTCTGAGCTAACAAAATAGGGAAATATTAACTATTAGTAACAAGAAATAATAAATTGTGAAGTATTTTTATTCAGTGTACAAGTGGACACACATAAAAATCAGAAATGAAATAGAACCTGAAAAAAGAATGCTCTCCATTTCATAGTTAGAAGTTAAACTCACTCAAAGCAGGTTATGGCATGGTACAGCAATTCATTTACACAGTGGCTTGGTTGAAATAATATAGTCTGAATTCTTTTAAATACAGAACAGTTAAATGCAGGAATCAGATCTGAGTGAATAACTGTCCTCCCCTATCTGTCTGTCTGTATGGTTGATTATCTTTTTTTGGACCATTTTAGTATACTTTCCCACCATTTACCACTTGTAAAATAATTACACAGTCCATTTCTACATTCCAAAACTACAGGTCACTATGTTGTCTGAGTATGTATCATATGACCCCAAAAACTCAGACACGTGTAATATTTTCTACAGCTACCACAATCAAATATTCTTCCAGGTTCTGGTTTTAAATATCAAAAAAAAATAATGAAATATTAATTCAACTTCAGTTTTCAATGCATACTGAAATGCTGCCAATAATTACAGTACTTTGGGAGAGCATTCAGAACGGAAATTACTATTGCATACTTGTTTGAAAAATAAAACCTGAGCCAAAAGCTGCAGACTTCATTACACAAGACTACGAAAGTGTGTAGATTTTTTTCYGTATCCTCCTAGGAGCTCTCACGATGCAGATCTTCAGCACACTTTCAATACAATATTATTTTTATCCATTTTTCATCTCATTTGTTCATGACAAAAGTAACCTGTGCTATGGAGAGACAGCATTGCAAGCTAGCTTAAGGTAGCACATAAGGTATCTAGAAAGGAAGATGGCACCACATGTAGAGTAAATAAACCAGACACGAACTTAGCAGAAATTCTAATAGTTAACCATATGTTTTTGGAGCAAAATAAAACTGCATAAATTTTCATATATTGCATTTTTTATTTTGCATTCTGTACTAAACAGCCCTTTTCAGACTTCACTTCGAGGCTATAAGGAAGTGTCAAGGAGAAGTTAAAAGGAGACAACCTGAAGTTCAAGAATAATGGGGCAAGAACCAAGCAGAAAGTCTAGCAGGAACTAGCTCAGAGTGGAGAGCTATAGTCTTCTAAATCTCAGTCCCTCGGCTATTTATATATTCATTTTCCATTAGAGAGTTATTATAGGAAAAAAAAAAAAAAAAAAAACACCATCGTCTGAAATAATGCCGAGAGCACACTTTGACTTTCCCTAGCCAGATGGCAAGAGTCATCCTTTTGCCTGCTCTCCTACAGACCCTTGAATTCCTGCTCTTAACTACTAAAAAGTATGGATTCAACAGCAAAGAACATTCAAAATGTCTTTCCTCCCAAACCTCTGCTTGATGGTTTGGGCAGCCTCCTGGAAGGCAGCAGATGCCATAATTCAGTTCTATTTCTTTGTAAGGTTACATGGTCTGAATAACAGAAGAATAGAAAGTGCCAATACTCCCTGTACACATGGTGGACATCAGAGCCCTCCTCTCTTAAATCTGTGTGTAGACATGGTTGAAGAATAGGTTAGGTCTGTATGTCTTTCTCTCCATCACCATCACATTGTAATTAGCCTGGTAATCTATAAAATAATTCAAGATACAGGCTGACCCAAATTACATCTMTCCCCAAACTATGTATCTGAAAAAAACAGATGGAGACTATCTGAGTCTCTATCTGGTCCTGGAATAAATGGGTAATCTTGTTCTTCAGAATTAACAGGGAAATAAAAGCAACAAGAAGTGAGTTCATTAAAAGGGAGTGAGAGTAAGACACTACTTTCCTCTTCAAGTTTTCTATAAAGCAATATGTGTCTATATCCTGCCAGAGAGAGGTTGATAGTAGTTTTGTTCTAGAGAAAGGTTCACTTAGCTGTCACTTGTAGCTGATGATTTTCTTTCTCCTCTTTTCAGTCTGCTTTGTTTTGAGCAGTCTCATCATACCATTGTTGGTCTCTATCTAGATTTGTCACTGAGCATTATGGTTCAAAGCTAGAATTATTAGTGATTACACCTGTTTGACTGTTGAAAAGCCTGTCACGTGCATCTCTTGCATTTTGGGTGACCTTTCAGCTGGTAAATTGTTGTGTGCTTCTGGAGTAGCCTACCAAAGTACTAGTTTCAGTGGCATGACTGGTTTATATTCTTTCAAAGCCCTGAATTTCTCTTCATAGGTGGTGATTAGTTGTAGTTTTCATATCTGCTGTTTTGTGGCATATAAAATTTTTGACCCACTGAAATAGTCACAGAATCACAGAATCACAGAATCGCTGAGGTTGGAAGGGACCTCTGGAGATCGTCTAGTCCAACCCCCCTTCTCAAGCAGCGTCACCTAGAGCACATTGCACAGGATTGCATCCAGGCGYRTTTTGAATATCTCCAGAGAAGGAGACTCCACAACCTCTGTGGGCAACCTGTTCCAGTGCTCTGTCACCCTCACAGTGAAAAAGTTTTTCCTCATGTTCAGATGGAAGCGTCTGTGTTTCAGTTTGTGCCTGTTGCCTCGCGTCCTGTCGCTCGGCACCACTGAGAAGAGTCTGGTCCCATCCTCTCGACACCCTCCCTTCAGATACTTGTACACGTTGATAAGATCCCCTCTCAGCCTTCTCTTCTCCAAGCTAAACAGGCCCAGCTCTCTCAGCCTTTCCTCATAAGAGAGATGCTCCAGTCCCCTAATCATCTTTGTAGCCCTTCGCTGGACTTGCTCCAGTAGTGCCACATCCCTCCTGTACT
>NW_020447363.1:88905-104445 GCF_003343035.1 Apteryx rowi | reverse complement strand
TCCTCCTCCACCAAGGGAAAGTCTTCCTTTCTCCAGACTTTCTCTCTTGTCTCCAGGGTCTGGGATTCCTGAGGGCTGGCCTGAGCAGTAAAGACTGAAGCAAAGAAGGCATTCAGKAACTCTGCCTTCTCTGCATCCTTCGTCACCAGGGCACCCACCCCATTCAGCAAAGGGCCCACATTTTCCCTAGTCTTCCTCTTGCTACTGAAGTGAAGAATTTCATGTCGCTATCCAATAATTTTTCATGTCATATGAAATGTATGTGGTTTATTTAGATATGTTAGTTTTTGATGACAAGATTCTGTATTGATCTCACTAATAGTTATTTCCATGACAAAATCATTTTGCTGGATGTGCAGTGGGAACATCTTGTGCACTGTCTGAGCAGACGAAAAGGAAGAATAAGAGATAGCAAAGCCTTTCTGATTATTTGCAGAGCAATGATATATCTCTAATTCCAAATGTAAAGTTACTGCTTATAACTTGATTTCTGATCCTCCTGTTATGAGAATACAATTGTAAAATATTCTGTATTACTGTATTCTTAGCTTTCATAAATATAAGTTAATGATCAGGTCTTTTCCTTGCTTTCCAGTTTTAAACTCTTGGTATAGAAATAGAAGATATGTTTCTTATACGTTTTACACAGCCAAGTATAAAGCCTCGGTGCCTAGTAAAAAGCAATATTAATATTCTTGCAGTAGGTTGTCGTAATATCAAATGAGTGTAATCTGTGTTCGTGTATCCAGTGCAAAATACAAAATCAAATATTGATGACAGTTCCTTTAAAGATCTCTTCTGTTGTTTGAAGGGAGGAGAACTAGCCCATAAACCCCAAAATAATCTTTCACAGTCTGTGTTTTCCACACTTCTCTGAAAGACAGAGTAGTCAGGGGAGCTGTTTGAAATATCTTTTAACATGATGTGTCACTTCTCCATCAACAAAAGTTCCTACCTTTCCCTGACTCAAGCTGATAATGTGCTGCAGTTCCCCCTCCCTGAGCTGTGGTGCTGAAACTGATTGTACAGCAGGGCTCTTTCCTGTGTTTGTAAAATGATCCAATATATATATAAAAAAGAACACCAACAACAAAAAACAACCACACGCACACACTCTTAGCCCTTCTCTCTGCCATTAAGCTTTCTGGACAGGATTTYTCATCACTTCCTACATACAATCACCTCCCATGGTACGTGATTTCACAGTGGGAAGCTGTGGTTTTGTCCACATAATATGGATGTGCAGTTCTACCTGTGCTGATAACACCAAGAAGACATTTGATCACATCTCAGCTTTTGAACTTACAAACAGCAGTGATTCCATCCTCCCCCTGCTACAGGCAGGATGCACCACCATATCTTTCCTTCTAGAGATTTCTCTTTTACCAGTTGTTACTGCATCTGTCCTATCTATCTGGATTACTTTTCAGCCAAGTTGCTCTTATTTCCACCCTGATATTGCAATCTTCTTTAGTTCTAGTCACTATCTACCATGTTCAAGACACCCCAGATGTTCTCATTAGTTGTAGATCTACACAATTGCATAATCAAATGTGCTTTTCTTCTCAATACCAACACATATCAGTTATAATGAAATACAAAAATACTAACAGACTCTAAACGTTCATGAGCGCTGCACTACAGTATGCCTAACAAGTGCAAACCTACTCCTGCCACTGAAATGCTTCTGATAGGCATATTATAGATAAATACATAAATGCGGTAGATATCAACTAGTTCAGTGGTCTTTAGTCACTTGTGGAAGTAGGAGACATTTGTTCAGCAAAGAGCTTAGTGTAGAGACAGAGTAAGTAAATAGCTCCAGGACACTAACACAGGGTCAATGCTTTCACACACACTGAGTGATCTGATAATATTTATTTCTGTTGCTAAACACTAGATGCTTCCCTGTATTTATGATGACTTCAAACACTTCTCTTTTTCTCTCTTTTTATTTCCTTCCATCCTTTCTCTCTCTCTTCCTTTCTTTCATTTTCATTCTTTTTCTTTCTTTTTGTTTTTTTTCCTTCCTTCCTTGCTTGCTTCCTTCCTCTTTTTTGCATACTTGCTTTCTTGACAAAAAGAAAATAACAAAAAGAATACAAAAAGAATACAACATTTTGGGTATTTTAACCCAAGTGTAATTCTTTAGGGTGGGTGTCTCAACTAATTTTAGAGATCTGTAATTAAGGCATCTAAGTTTCCTCCAGATAACTGCCATGTGTATCAACTCTCATCTCCCCTTACCTCTAAAAGAAATTTCAGGTGAGACTCAGCTCACAGCTGAAGACAGATGAATGTGTCAACAGAGAGGAGCCTAGAGAGCTATTCAGTACCTAAAGTGGGAACCAACATCYGATCAGCTGGATAGTTCTCTAGACTCCGACATCTGAATTGACTAAGGGCTTGGTCTGGTTGCTGGTACACAGATATCTAGTGCAATTTGAGATGCCCTGGAATATCCGAGATATCTATGTAGGGCTGATAGTTAGGACTCACAGAAGACTCRTGCTGTTCTAGAGTAGAATGTGAAAGTCAGGTAAGATACTCTAAGGCATTACAAACTGACACTAGGTGACTATTTTTAGGCAACTGAACTTAATGAATAGCTTCTGTTGTCTGTATCAGGAGCTTAGATTACAAGTAATCACCTAAATGTAGCTGTCTTAAACTGAATGCTTCCTTAGTTGACAGCCAACAGTACACCTAGCACAGGATTCAGCTGTCTGACATGAGCACCTAATGCCCTCTGAGACTCTCTATGTCATCTGAAAGTCCTGCACGGAGCTTATGGGCATGACACAGGGCCTCAGGGACACTCTCACGCATCTAGAGTCTCAGATGGAGGCCGGGCATGAAACACTGAAGGACTTAGATAATCGTAGAGGCCTAAGTTTAGGAACCTGAACCCATCCCCTAGTTTTTAATTGGCTAATACTAGGTTTGATTAATCTCATCTTGTTATTGACAAAATTAACACAGAGAAGGTCTTGCTTTGCAGAATCACTTTGCCACAAAGGTAAGTCTAAACTACAGAGGCTGTGTGTTTATACTAATAATATTCTTAGAACTCCTAAAGCAGTTACAACTATAACGCAATAAGAAGCATATAGCTGCATGGTTTATTAAAATTATAAATACTCATAGATTAAAATTACTCTCTTCATCTGTGTTTTCTTTTCTATAATTGGTACTGCATTTTATCTAGGTTGAAGCRGTTTCAATGAAAAATGTTGCACTTGTTTAAACATTTCTATCTGAAGATCCCAAGTCATTGTACAGATGTGAATACATTTCAGCTAATACAATTTCTGTAGGAACACATTCCAGATTCTCCTTTTTAAATGATTCATCATAACAAAATGAAAAGTTCTTTAGTGTATGAATGATGTGCTATGAAAAATGCATAACTCATATATGAATGCCACAGTATAATGCATTTCCTGATCACAGAAATTTGATTGATTTATATCACTTATTCTGTGTTAGTTGAACATGTTCTCCAAAGAGTTTAATTCACCATAGATTCAGATCCAGAGAAAATAAATTCTGATAAGTTCTCCTGAACCTTTGTCTCTGTGTGAATCCGTATTGTGACTCTGCAGAAAAGAGTATCTTCCACTTCCTGTTAATCTCTAGTCTCTCCAACTATGAAAGTTTTTTCTCGTTGTCTGACAAGATGATGAAGTTCACAAAATTTGYCTTCTCTCCTGCTTAAACATCTATATTCATGAGGTCTCTGTTACTCCTGATCTCTTAATCAAATTCCATACTCTACGCTTTCTGCAGGTCCTTAGGAAAGATACAGACATAAATAAGTATTGATCCGAGGCAGACCTCTTTTACTTCAACATGAATGTTGAAATTGCTCTGCAAGACTCTGGAATCACATTCATGTCACTCCCTATAGAACCTATGGCCCCATAGTATTTACATGAGCAAAAGAGATAATTCAGTCTACTGCTTTGCAGTGTTTCCATGTGTTTGATCAGACATCACATTTTGGACTCTGAAGATATCCAGGTCCCTAACTGTCATTCAATCTGCCTTAAATACTCTACCTGATGGCAGAATGGACAAGGAAGCATGTAAATCATGAGAGCCCTTCTACGTGTAGTCAGAGTACTTCTCATGTTAACCATTAGCAKCAAGTTCAGCTCAAAACCCAATACAGGGATAACATGATACTGCCCAAATTACTCTGCGTAACAGCCTAGTGCTTAGTGCATTGGTCCATGAAGTGGGAAACTTATGCCAGCAGGCAGGGTTGAACCTATTCCTATTAATCCCACATCAGTGAACTAATCATGAATCTTAGATTAGGGGCTGTTCTTCATCCCATCTGTCAAAAATAAATCACTTCTCCTTTTATGACCATGATGTCTCATAACAGCTACCTTCTACTGTAATAATAAAACTGTGTCCTAAAAAATGTATGAGCAGATGAGGAGATGGAAAATTCAAAAGCACTGAGCCTGTGCAATGGAACTCACTTCTACAAGAGATAAATAAACCACAGGTATCTCTCTGTCAGGATATGTGAAAAATTTATTCTTTCAGTTTACTTTTTCTTCACACAAAGTTCTATACAAAAATGTAAGAAACCCCATTAATGAACTCAACTCTTTCGCCTATATTTTGGAGGAGAAGAAGAATAAATGGTGTTACTGATACTCCTGTACTTTTAGCTGTCCAGTTACGCAAGTTCTAGGATCTATTTGAATACAAACAAATGGAAACCTCAGTGCTTATTAACATATCCAGGTGAAAAGAATTCTTAATTATGTGTACTGATTTTTTATATATTGTAAATATTCAGAAATCAGCATTATCATGGGATAAATTAGGTTTTCAGTCATAATCTGTTCTAGAATGGAAGAAAGCCAAGAAAACCTGGGATCCTTCTCAAGCTGGCATTCCAAAAGAATTCTGTTTTTCGAGTGGATTGATATGTTCTGTTTTGAATTATATTTTTCATCTTACAATCTTTAATACTTTTCTGTTACTTTGTAACATAAAAGAATAAACAGAGAAATTAAACTCCTTCCAAAGGGAAAGCTGACGTATTGATTCAGAAAAAGTTTAACTGCAACACATTAGCATTTTGAAATTATTTTTGCACATATCTACAAATTTCTATCCACATCGAGTTATAGTATTGTTACAACCACCATCAGTATTCTTTGTACTACAGAAAGCTTTCTATAACTTTTGTACTTCAACCCTTTGAATAAGGGGTTGGAGTAGCAAATGCTTGGAATAAACTCCAGCAGGTGGAGATAAAGAGTAGTAACAAATGCAGTGTGCCTTCCAATACTGCAGTCTGGTTTTCATCATCTGGGAGTTTGTGTGGTTTAAGTGACACCACTTGACAGAGAAGGATGACTGATTCAGTGCTACAACCACTGCCACCCTTAGTCTGCAAAACCAGTAGACTGGCTGGTGCCTCCATCCTGGCAGTCCCTTTGGTTAATCACCCAGCAGCAGCTGGTCTGCAGGACACTCCTGCTCGGAGCCAGCTACTCTGATTCACTGCCTTGACCTGAAGTGTCTGAAATGACTAACCACACAGAAGAAAGAAATAAGACGTAGCAGTAATGAAGCTTGCTGAAAACTCTCGAGCTTACCAACATGTAGTTAGCATTTGTTTGTTCTTGCCAGCTGACCAACAGGCCAGGCTGGTTGCTCAGACAACTCACAGCACGTTCCTGGAGGCAGCAGCAATTAGAAACAGAGGTCCCTCACCAGAAATCTTACCTGGGAATAGGTAAATGAGGAACAGATAGGACTTTCAGGTTATATTTGTAGCTTGCAGTAATTCAGGTAGAGGGACAAATCTCAGTGTCCCTCACCTCACTGCTCACTAATTCATTGTGGAAGGAGCCAACATGAAAAATTATCTTTCTCTCTCAGGGGCATTGAGTCAGGATAGTCACCTTATTGTGTAACAAAACAAATCTTATTCATTGTGATAACTACGTATTGTGTAATAAGACAATTTGTTGACTGCCTGTGAGAACGTCAGCATGAAAATATTGTCCCACAACAAAAGCATAGCTCCTGAGATCTTGGCATGCTCATTTTTGACTTTTTCATCCTAAACCACTTGCTGGGATAAGAGCACAAGCTGGAGCCTTGCACAATGGTACCAAGAAGACAGGTCATCCACAGCAGCAGAATTACCAGTAGGATACTTGTCTTTCCTCTTTCTGTTCCTCCACAAACTTAGTCTGGTTATTACCTCCTTTTTCGTCAGTTTTTTTTTTCCCCCTGGATGTTGCCAAGGTAAACTGGTGAGCCAGCATTTGAAGAAATTGGCTTATCTTTTTGGCTGTTTTAGAAAGACATGTCAGATATTGGAGATAATGTGAGAGATACAKTTAGGCCTGTGAAGTATGACTGCCCACACTTGAAAGTCATTGATCTCAAAGATAATTCATTTTAGAGATGGAAATGGCCTTGCAGATTGGACATTTGGTATTGTTTCTGTGGTATACATTTATACCACAGAAACATATACCATATATTCTAATAAGGTCTCTGCATGCCACCATTCGCTGGACCACGAAATGATTAAGAGTTTAATTGTGCAGTCTCTGCTTAGCCTATATTTGAAAGTTTCTAGAGCTATATCACACCAGAGGAATCACTGCCATTATTATGAGAAACAAGTAGTTTGGTCCACTGCTCTGTCTTACCTCTCTGTTTCAAGAACTGGATGTAGCATTGCCAGTAAAGGTTGGAGTTAAAAGATCTTTTGTTATGGTTTTTTTGTTTGTTTTTTTGAGCAAGAGGAGCAGAATTCTACGTAGTGCAGAATAGTGCAAATCTATCCAAAAGAGAGGGAAAGTCACCCTGGGATGCTGGTTTTGTTTAAAACTACTGCTCTCTCATCATAAAAGTTAGCATCCAGCTCTTTTGCATTTAGAGTGACTGAACGTTTAAAGGTGTCAAAATTGTTGTTCTTTACTCACTGTGCTTGAATTTTACCTTTCTTACCATTAAGCAAAATCTCAGTCCAATGAGAAACAAAGTTAGTAATGATACACATGCTGATGGAGCAAAGAAAATGTAAATTATACCATTTTCATTCTCAAACTCACTCCCTCCTAGGGATTGGCCTTTATGTACAAGGATCAAAGAAAAAATACATATAAATAATGTTATTCTGAGTATCTTGCTGCGGTCAATGAGGCTATGCACATTCATTTTTCCAAGCCTTAGCACAGAGTATTTTGCTGATACCAAATGGCAAACAGATTCTGTTTTTCACTTAATTTAGCATGTTAGGCTATTTCCCTAACAACACAATAATAGGAACCTGGATCATCTGTCCTTCACCTGTCTCTTGGATTAGAAAGATTTCAGTGCAGTTACAACCTAAATTCTAGCAGCTTGGAGCGACTTAGTCTGTTTTCCAAAGGGATAACTAAGTTTTTGATTGTCATTTTCTGTCCTTGGATATGAATTCATCTATAGTATGTATATAAAGCATCGAACTACATCAGAGCAGTTACCATTGCATCTTTAAATTCTCAGACTGATTTCCCTAATAGCAAATTGTCAATAATACCCTGTAAATCTATAGGGTCTGTAAAGCTAGTTTTCTTTTCCAAAGTTTTTGATTATCCTATTTGATAATTATTAGGACTAAATGTAGTTTCAGTTGTTTCAAGAGCTTCTTCTATTCCAAATATTTTAAATGCAGGAAGACAAATTCCTGTCATTCTAATTTGTGTTACTTTTATAATTGTTAAAGATAGTTAATCTGAGCTTTTTTAAAAATATACAACTTAATCTTCTCTGTGCTTGTTTTTATAGTCCATCTTTCATGAATTTAGGTACTGTATAACATCTGGGGTATGACACATGATAGTCAGTAATGAAATGAATCTTGTAAATACTAGTCATTTTGTCATATCATTTTCTACAAGCTGGAAAAGCAGATAATTTTCATGTGATTTTTGTTTCTGATTTGAATGACCAAAAGAACCATATAATTCTTTTAGTAGTATGAAATTCATATAACCATCTATACAGACACAACAAACCACAGATCACATACAATGAAATAAAGTTCAAAATATGTATGTGGTTTGCTAAAATGTAACAAAGACCATAAGGTTTTCAAATCCTGAAAGCTCTTTCACAAATGTTTCTCTCTTACGAGGATACATTTTTTGTGTGTGGTCCTCAACGTTGCTCAATTGGAGAGCAATAAAGGTTTGCATTGAGCCAGTGCTGTGCTTGTGTTCAGTAGTCTAATTCTTTTCAAATAAAAAAGTCAAATACATATGGAGACAAGCAGATACTGTACACTTTGTTTATTCTACTAGTCTATCTGTGATCATAAACTCTTGGTAAATATTTGCTCTTTTGAGATTAGATTTAAAATACTTGCATTTACTTGCAATTAAAATGTTGCTTTCCTGATGACTGTTGCATGGGCTGCTGTATTTCATCAGTGACATAATATAACATACAGATAAGAGTTAGATGGAAAGAAGTCTGTTGTGAATATGGCTCTGGTCTGTTTCTGAAATCAACAACGTTTATAGCAGTTATATTTGGATAATTTTTCCCTTCTTTAACTTCATTATAGTTTGACACTATCAGATCCTGAAACCATAATTATTTTTCTGGGGGGTTTTTGTTTGCTTTAAAAAATGCCATCATTTAACAGCCTCCACCATGTTCATTAAAGAACAAAGATGCTTTTCTTCTTTCCTTATATGATTTATTGACTATTATGCACCAAACACTTCCAAATTACTTCCAAAGGCAATAAAGTTGCAGGATAAATACTAAGAAACAAATGTATGACTTAAATTATAGAATTCAGTTGTTGACTCTGAAAACAGAAAATTCAACATTAATGCTGTATTTCTTCATGGCATTTAAGGTTTTTTAGACTAAATGCAAAAAGGTCCTTTTATTTCTCCATACTGCATCAGTCCAAAGGGATTAGCTTAGTATATAGGAGATATTTATGATGCAAGGAATAAAACAGTCCTTCAGTAGTTCCAAGCCTGCAATGGTGATGCACTTTTGTATTTACTTTCATAGCTTTGTTTATTAAGTGAAAATATGCCCAAAGCAAACTACAGTATGTTATTACAGACATCATAATTGTATAATGTATATATGGACCATGTTCTCAGCTGTCATAAATCAGCTCAGCTCTGTTAAATTCAGTACAGTTAAACTGATGCACACAATGTGGCAATATACTAAGTCCATCTATATGCATATAAGCTTGTTCATCCCATTTACCTCCATTCCCACACATGTAGTTACACCGAACAGTTCCAAAAAAAAGTGGTAATACTGGTAATTTTGAATACTTCCATTTTATTTAAGTAGTACTAAGCACACAGAATAAATTTTGGTATATGTTAATGATCTATTTCAGCAGTAATTTCAGATCTGGAAATCTAGAGAAAGAAATAAAGCTGCTGTCATGTAATCTTATTTCCCTCTCCTCCCACTTGTGAATTTATAATTTCCACTTCACCAGCTCCATTTTCCTTTAGTTTGCCTTTCACTTTTCAGAATTCTCCCACCAAAAAATACTGTTTTCTCACTTCTTAGATCTCTGGTGTAGGTCTTCATCTGAAGTTCAAAAGAAGAGATTAGTTTTGGGCTAAGCATGAGAAAAGAATTCAGATGATTGATTCATTTCTACTTCTACTATACAAACTATACAAATTTCTTTCCTAGTTGCTCTTATAATTTTGTTTTTGACAGAATACATTTTAATAGGAACTCAAATCCATTTTCTGCCTTCTATTAGTTGTTTCTGAAATCATTCCTGAACCACTATTCTGACACTCATTACAGGCTGGTTACAAGACATTGGCATGAACTGAACATTTGTGTTATGCCAGAAAGCAGATGTTGGTTTTCCCTTGTGTTTTAATATGAAAAATGTATTATAATAAAGTACTACACATATATCCTTAATGATGGTTTCAGATCGGCTGCATGTTTTGAAACTATTGAGCTATTGATTGTTTGATACACTAGCAAAGACAAAATTATGCATAATTGTCTCTGTCCTTTTCTCCTCCAGAAGACAAAAGTACAATTTATATCATGGAATTTTTAGCTCACAGGTATCTGCAGAGAATTACATAAGAGAGAGCTAGAAATTGATAAATTGATTTTCATTGGTTTTACTTGCTTATGACAGTGACATGCAAAAATTCATGGCTGTTCTATGAGRTTCATCTTTCAGATCTATGAGCTATTCCCACTGTCACTAGTGTTTGACTGAACACTAGTGGACTGAAGCTTGGCATAAGAGCAGAAGTCATAGTAGAATGGAGGTAACGAGCAGAATATAGACCATCCTACAGAGCATGTTTCCTTGATTAAGAAGAGATTTTTCTCCAGTTCATAATATTATGTAGAATCACAGTTAGATACCTAAGTAATTCATGAGATCAAGTCTTAAGTCAAGTCATTGCTCCTCATTGCGTCTCATTGCTCCTCAATGCTTCTCATTGACAATGAGAAATTTATGGACTAACTCTCATAGAATTGGAAAGTGTCCAAAACTGGGAAAATAACAGCTTATGATCCACAATTACTACACTGCAGTATAAATGAGTGGGAATCTTGGAAGATGTTGGCCATGCAGAATCTAACAATTCAAAAAAAATTCTTAAATTTGAGATATTTGCCATTCTGAATTGGGATCATAAGTCAAAATTTAAAGAAATATTTGTTGCTGTTCATGTCTTCTCCTCTATCTTAATAAATGAAGATATTTTTGCTAATCTTGAAATGTGTCATTATAATTCCAGCCATTCTTAATGATAAAAAATAGCTTACATTTCAAAACAGTAGTCCTTTTTAATAGGAGCTAGAATTTTTTTCAAAATATTTTTCCCAACAGAGAAATGAGTGGAAATCTCAAGCAGCTCTTGTGATAGGCATAGAGTTCAAGATGCTTTTCTTTCTCAGTGGATATGTCAGAAATGTAGCCTTCCTTAACTTCAGTTTGTTTGCAGGTAAACTGCAAAGCCCTCCAATGGTCTCTGACCTCCTTTGGAAATTTGTCTGTCATTTCTAGACCTACCATCTAAGATTAGCTGAAACATTTATTTTAATAAGCTATCTCTACATTTCAACTGTTTTTCCTGACCTACGTACTACTGTCTCTGATCTGATGCAAGCTGAATCTCCTGACTTTTAGATCACTTGGTAAGGCCTTTTTTTTTCTTTTTTTTTTTCCTGCTGGATGGCACAAGGAAGTAATTAAATACTATGCTAAGAATTTCAATCTTAGGTACCTACTGAATTCTCCAGCTGTATTTAGCTCAATTATTACAGTGATGCTTGTGATTTAATTAACGTGGTATATTTGTACATATGTTTGTTTAGTAATTTTTCATAAGAATATCTTATATATCACATTTAAATGTTTTACTAATGATTACTAATAGGTAAGCAAATGTAAGAAAAAGGTGACAAAGTTCTTATAAGCACTCAAGCCTCTCCCCCATCCTTGCTCCTCCCCCTTCTTAACACTGAGTGTTGAAAAGCATAAGCCCTACACTTACAAGGTGTCTTTGTATTTTGCTAAGCTGTATGATTTGTACATGCTTGCCTACTATTTGCCCTAAAATATTTTGCTTAATGAAAGAAAACTTTGAGAAGCACACTTATGTTAAAAAAGAAGAGATTTTCATTAAAATTCTAAGAACTGCAATTGTACAAGCCAAATTTTATCTGATAGTAGCTTGCAAGTTCTTTTTAATCAACTACATTAAATAAAGTGATTGCACCTTTCCTATTTCTGTTAATTAATATGTGCTAAGAATCATTGTGAGAAAAAATAGGATGAACAGTACTGATGGTATCAATATTACAGCTGCCTGTCACATCTGCCAAAAAGTAGACTGAAAGTTACTAAAAAATAGTGAGATACATTATAATGAAGACTTAGGGGAGAGAAAGAGATGAATACTGGCATTTTAAACTTCTGTACCAGCCCTTACAGAATTGATGACTGCAAGTGGGTGTAGCTGTCAACCAATATTCTCTGAATAACTTTATTACCTAGGGAAATCAGAGACTCTAGCAAGTTTATATTTTTACACTCTTGAAACTATATACAGATACTGTATTAGACACAGCTATCTGATTGTTTGCTATATGGTGAACATATATAATCTACTCTACCATGTATCTCTGGGTTACATATCAGCAAAATATACACCCTTTGGGATAGTGAATTTCTTCCTTAATTTCAATAAAAATCACAGTCCCATTCTCTTCCATTCATGGGCAGCACAAGCAGCTAGAAATCTAGCTTTACCTCTTTGGGTGAAAGAAATCTCCCTGGCCCCAGCACAGATAGTCTAGTGAGCATCCCTGTGATCTCCACCACTTTCTCATCGCTTTAGAGACTCCATAGTCACAGTGGGGCCCTACAACTCCTTTCCGCATTGTCTGTCAATCAGTTAGTATTTGGGGAACATAAATCACTTCCATTTTTAGTTGGACAGCTGGTAGTTTGGGAGGGGAAAAAGCCACCGGGATATTTTGCAGCTGTCAGATCAAACCATGATTCCCAGGTTTTATGGCACTGAGTTTCCACCAAGGATGTCTAGCTTTGGATCTGTATACAAACTCTCCCTTTAATGTCTGGGGGCACCATCTCTTCCCGGTCACAGTCTCTCAGAAGCATGTTCTCCAGCCTTGAGAGGCACGTGTATAAGGCATGGCTTGCTTAGGAGTCTGTCATACAATGAGGGAGATAGAGTGGATTTAGGAGGCTGATGAAGAACTGATGAAGAATTGATGAACCACCTCAATGCCCAAATGTTGCACATTGTACTAGGAATAATGTTGCAAATTTGCTGGGTTATATGTGCAATGTACAGGAAAGGATATCTACCTGTCAAAAGTCTTCTGTGCTTTGTATACTGAATATGGTCACTGCACTTTGTTCCTCAGTGCTGTTCTTCTTCAGAAACACAGCTACATGCCTTCTAAACTCTTAATTAATCAGCACTCTTGGTGCTGTTTCTTTATCCGTCTTCCACAAACTCTGCCACTTTCACTTCCATGTCCCTGTTCTCTATTCTCCAGAAAATTGATTCTTAATTCTGGAGGGTTGTTTTTTCTCTATACAAAGAGAAACAAAAGATTTAGTCCTTATTCTATAGTATGAGTACAGCCCATTGTACAAAGAAATTAKCTATCTTGTTCAAGGGCCTCCTGTTGATCTTTTGCACTCATATTTTTCTTCACTATTCTACTATATTTTCTGTCACTTGGGGGGATGGATATTTGTTTTACTTGAATTAATTTTGATTGCAGCTTTCTTGACTGTATCTTAAGTATTTCCCATGCATTACTGAATTCTAGCCAAATCACTTTAACTAATTTCAAATTCATTCAAGTAGCTATTTACAAAGTAAAAATAATACTGCAGTGCATAAAGAGCTTGAATAGCTTCCTTTCTGATTAGTGTAGTAGTTAAAAACTCAGGCATCATGGGCAGACCTGTTCTTCTTAATTTAGAAGAATAGATTTAGATACTACTGTTTTAAAAAACACATTCCTAAAAAATGTACAGTTTTGCCAAGTTTTTCAGCTATTGTTTTTCAAAACATTCAGGGATATCTGATTCCAGCTTTTATCTACCTGCCAAATTCAATTTTGTCAATAACAGTGCTATGTTACAACATTTTGGCTTTGAAAGAATTCACATTTCAAATGGTGCCTTTAATCAATACACTTTTATCAAAGGTATATGAAGAACCATTAATAATTCAATAACTAATGAGCCAAATTGCCCAAATGGCAGCCTTTCAGAAGCATGACATATTAGCCAGGGCCTTATCCTGTGCTCGCTGGATATGGAGGTTGTGGAGCAAGCACATCATCAGAGAGTTTGGAGATCAAATGGGTACATCCATTCCAGCCACAGAGATGTGCTTTTAATCATTCTGGCCACAAGCTGATGTTTCTGCATGCATTTACATCTGAAATATTGATATTTGTTTTCAGAAGAAGAAAACAGTATCTTAAGGGCTCTGTAGTAAAATGTGTCAAAACTAAGGTAATGGTTTCCATCTAGGAGAAAAATATTGAACCACTGGACCATAATATATACATGGTGGCATGATAAGAAAAATAATTTCAGTCCAAAAATATAGTTTTGTCATTTCACATGAGCTCTTAAGTCAAACCATCCAGGACCCAGCGTTCCCAGACAGCTCTTCTAAAGATCAGACTGGAAGATTTGGAAGCAAGTTCCTTGACCTTTGGCTAGTAAATGGTATGTTGTATTTTGTCTGAGCCTCAAGTAACTTTCTGTACTAAGACAATTCTATGTATCTAATTACAGCATTAGTGTAAAAATTGTTCCAGCTGTCCAGAAGGTTTTGCTATTTGATGATATCATAACCAGGGCRTTATTAAATCTCACAGCAGCTGGAGACTTGACTCCAGTCAAGCAAGGGTCCTATGGAGATATCTAGTAGAGATGGATTTCCTGCATAACTTTCAATGAAAAAAACTGAGATTTTTAAAGCAGTTAAAATGTCAGCAGAATTTTTTAGATAAATCTATATCATCTATTGAAACTACTTATAAATTTTGTATGATGCTAAAAGTTGCTAGTAAGATTTCTTATGAAGTCTAAACACTTTTCAGGCAGTAAATCAAATTCACACAACAAATACATGTATYTCTACCAATTAATGTTTCCAAACTTTGATAGAAGTAATATGGAAAACAAAATGTCAACAAACTGCTAGGATGAGACAAAAATGCCTTTTCAACTTTATTCTGAAAACCATTTATTTCATTACGAATGCGGAATGTATCCTTTCAATAAAATAAAAAGGTAGGATGCAAAGATGATCTTCATCTTAATTTGAATTTGGAACTACGTGAAAGAACCTAAGGCCTTGCAGATATTTCTGTGAATTTTATATTCAGGTCAAAGTATAGTGCTGCTGGACAAAAAAATATTATACAAGTGGCCATCCACTGGGATTTTTTTATCATCTCATGAGACTTGGTGAATTTTTTAAATGCCAGTGACAATAATGATGTTCTCTACAAATAAAACCTTTTTAAAGAAAACAACAATTACTACATACTAGCTTGAACGCTACAGTACTTTAAGAAGCTGCATTGCCTTGTAAAATCCACAAAAAAATATGGAGCACATACTCCCCATATATGTATGCTGATATATATCCATTTCTAGCATTATATCCCTGGTCTTTCTTTCAGTACAATAACACTGCATTTTTACGGGAAGTTTTACTTTCTTATCGTATTCCCAGACTCCTATCCACAGATCTTTACTCTATATCCACAGAGACAGAAGGAAACTTGAAGTAAAAATAGTTAGGGGACAGAAAAATAAAGTTAGGGAGGGATGGGAAAGCTAATTTTGCCAAATTTAGACCCTTTCAAAAACCCTTGGGTTCTGTATTGCAAAACAGACCTGGAAACTTTTTGAGTCTCGTCTGCTGTTTTTTTTTTTTTTTTTTTTAATATTCCTCTAGT